>NC_056733.1:1232442805-1232612805 GCF_019279795.1 Protopterus annectens
TTGGAAAAAGGGCCCCCACTCTCTCATCACCAGAAACAAATGGCCACAATTTGGATACTGTTTCCCTCAAAATCTGGGAGAAATATGAGTATTTAGTAACAAAAAATATTTTTTCCTTTGCTCCTTCCAACTCAAAATTTCTTAACTGCCCAATTCAGGAAACTGACGAACATGAGTGCCTGTTCCTATCTACATTCCTTAAACCCAATTCCTTCTCAACTTTTGATCTAGCTGATCTGATTGTTGTCATAGAATAACTTCTCTCAAACAATCTCTTCTCAATTTTATCAAACTCACCTCCCACTCTTGTGGGTTCAGAAGTATTGAAACCAATACGTTTGAATTCCCCCGAGGGTAAGGAGTTTAAAAGAAGTTCACTATGCATGCTGGTAGCATGCAAGAAATTGTCAGCAGCTGTCACTTTGTAAAAGGGTTTGTATTGGACCCTACTGTTAGACCCCACATACAATTCTATATCCAAATATTGTAGACTTTTACCCCCCTTAGTATATGTGAAATCCAAACCACAAGGACTGTTTTTGATTTCCAAAACGAATTTGTCAAATTCCATAGGATCACCTCTACATAAAAATAGGAGGTCATCTATGAATCTCATATATTTGACTACCTTGGTCTTGAAAAAATCCCTTGTATAAATAAAACAGTTCTCAAAGTGAGCCATGAAGAGAATAGCATAAGTTCTCAAAGTGAGCCATGAAGAGAATAGCATATGAGGGCGCATAAGGTGCCCCCATTGCTGTGCCCACGTTTTGCAAAAAAAACTTGCCTTCGAATTCAAAACAATTGTGAGTTAAGCAAAATTCTAAAAGATTTATGATATAACTTGTCCTTGGCCCTTCACCTAACATTTTCCCTATGGCCTCCAAACCCCAATGTTTGTTGATGCTTGTGTATAAAAATTTTACGTCCACACTGGCCCAGTAAAAATCATGTTCCCAAAAAGTGTTTTTCACTTCCTCACATACTTCCCTGGTGTTTTTGACATGAGCTCGTACCCTGTGTAAATAGCATTTAAGCACAGAATCTAAAAAAAATCCTATGTTCTGTAAATATGATCCTTTGCCTGAAACAATGGGGCGGCCTGGAGGGTTCCTTAAGTCCTTGTGAACTTTTGGAATGATGAAAAATCTTGCATTTCTTGGATTTCTTATATATAACCTCCTTACATCAGCAGATGTGAAGAAACCCAACCTTTCACCCCTCTCTAAAATCTCTAGCAACAAAGAGTTGTAAGTTTTAGTCATGTTGGAAGCCAATCTAGTATAAGTTCTATCATCGTTGAGTAATCCCAACGCAATGGAATTGTACTGCTCCCTGGGCAAAATAACCCAATTACCCCCTTTGTCTGCTTGAGTGAACACGTAATGCTCATTAGATTCTTGTAAAGCTAACACAGCATTCCATTCATCTTTACTTAAATTATACATTTTTTTGCCCCTAACAAACCTGGCATGCTCATATTCTAGTTGCTTGAACAGCATTTTTTCAAAAACGCAAATTGCTGCATTACTTTTAGGCGGAATGAAATTACTTTCGTAAAGCACCTTGGGAACATCAAATTTACCATAGCCCGTATTGAACCCAAAACTGTTTGAACATGAATCACTTTCATCATTAGAAAAAATATCAATTAAATCATTTTGATGCAAGGAAATGTCCATCAAAGAGCTATCTAAAATAGAATCTGCAATGTCATTTTGTGTATTAACTTCCATTTCAGCTTCCTTCTCAGAAAAAAAATGCTTTAAGATGTAACATCCTGCAAAACTGTTTTGCATCCAACAAAATATCCGCCAGAGAAGGAAACCTAGTGGGAATGAATTTAATGCATACATGTCAGGTACTGTAGCCATCCAGCAATGCTGGATTATAGCTGTTAGTAACACTGGTTGATTGAGGTCACCATAATGTTATCCATTTGTGCTGTAGGTGTATATGTGTCAGCAGGATGATGGTCTGCAGTCATATTCCACAAGGGGTATGATACTGTGGTGACACCATGGCTGTGACATATCTGGGGTATAGCTGAACACATGTCACAGCTTTGTATAACAGTTATTGCCTGTGCCACATGGACAGGTGACCCACTGGGATGTGTATAATCAGCATCCTGATGTCAACCCATCCACATTCACGCAGACTCTTACTTGACAACACGGGGACAAGACCCCTACCTAGGTATGTAGTGCTACTGAACTGTGTGACTTTCATTGCACACACCACACAGCATTTAGGGTGAGGTGTGTTCCAGGTTACATGTTACATGCAGAACATCCCTAGACATGTACAGTAGGGTAATGGGGATGTAATGGTGATATATGTACAATACATAGTGTGACATACCATCATATACACATTAACAGACACATAACAGGCAGACACACATCCGAGAGACCTGAGCCTATCGGTGCTAACTAATTTGCCCATATGCTCAATGTGTTACAGGTAGGCTGCACACAGCACATGCATAACTGGGCTGGATTGTGGTATCAGTTACCTGTATGGTTAATGATGACAGTGGTCACCATAAAGTGGTACATGGGACATATACCGAGCGTACCATGGGGTAATGACAGTGTACACAGCAACCACATCCCTGAGTGGATATTGTACTCCCTGGAACACATGATGACACTCTAACATGCCCACCATCATACATTGCCCATGACTGCAATACAACCCATTGTATATCACAACAGTGGTACTACAGGGATATGCATCTAATGCACATGCCACAGTCATAGTAGGGTGTTGCACTGCCATGCCTCACCTGTGGGCAGCAATAACATTATCTGTACTACTGTGTGGCAATGCTTATTGTAGTAGGAGTATGTGGCTTCAGAATGCTGTACCCTACAGCTATACAGACATGCGCAGATACACACACTTGCCAGAACTCAGTGAGTATCCCATGCCTATCAATCCATTTGTACAACACAGTTATGCTGGTACTGCAAGGCTCATGTAGCCGGCAGGGAGAGGAGTGTGACAGGGTACATATAATGTCCGATAGAGCAGTAGCCACATCTGACTATGGCAATGGGTGTTGCAGTGCTTGTGAAGGCCCTCATGGAATTCCCAACTACAGGTGTACTAACACACAGACACTGCTATCTTCAGTAATGCACATGTACACATGTGTAAGTACTGGGGTCCATCACTGCAGGTGGTCATATCTGTTTACCTGGCTATTGTCCATAGAGAGATGGGTTGTGTAGGGGATGTGTGTACACCGGTATCATGCCATCTGCCATGTGCCAGCAGGCACTCTATTGACAAACACCACTGTAGTGACCCTCAGGATGAGAGTAACATGCATCAGCCAATCCTCTGGGTGCCTTCTGTCCATGGCCACTGAGGTGATCCAGTTGACATGTATGCAACATGTATTACAACATATGGTTAGTGTCTGTGATTGTGACTTGTACACAAGCATGTTCTGTTGACTGTGGTAGTGTAGTGGAGGTACCCATGGCATGTGGTGCATACAGGGTGTTGTCTTCTATATGTGCCAGTTATTACACAGCTGGGCAGACATGTCAGTGTCAATCAAGTATAGGTTGCCTATACATATCGCAGCTGGATACCTGCCATCTGCACATCTGTACAGGGACTGACATTCATCAGCTTGGCAAGTAGCTATGCAGTAGGATGAATGTGTCGACAGATAGACATTTGACAACAATATGTATGCCATTACTATGTGTTGGAAGCCCTCATGTGATGTACAGATGGTAGTCTACAGTTACATTCCACATGCTGGATCATTATCCGGTAGGGGATATATACAGTGAGACAGCTCACATACCAGGAACACGAAAGGGAGGCCTCAGAGTCCCATTATGCCTGCAGGTGTGCTTGTTGTCAGTACTAGATTTAGCACTCTACTCTTGCCTGGGAAAGCACTGTTAACAGTAGTACTGCCATGATACACTACATGCCAGTGTGACAGCATATACTATGGGTTACTACCCCTGTATGTAACACATTCACATGGATAACAGTGCTGTACAGGTCTAATATACTTGTGTGTCCCAGACATGACACTCAAACCCCTTAGTACTGTAATGACAGCACATAAACGTATGTATTGTACATGGCATTACATGCACTTATTACAGATGTCATTACCCTGCTATGCTATCAGACTGGGTGGTGAGAACTGGTTACCAGGGCTAAGAAATGCTTAGCAGGTGTCAGCATTGCTGCAATATAACAGCTAAGCAGATTTGCGCACTGATAAGTGAAGCCTACCTGGTGTAAGTGCCCATACATTTAACAGTACCTTAGCACCACTTAGCTTCATGCAAACCCAAGCAAACCCACTTAAAGCTGCTCAAAACTGCCTTAACCACTCTGTATCTGACGGCCCTTGTTCTGCCCAGCAACAAAATAAACAGCCCTTGCAGGTCTTGAACACAGGACCCTGCACACTATAGTCACAACAGTTAACCACTACTCCATGACCACTGTAAAGACAGTTGGTTTTCCAATATATCTGTCAATACACATATTGATTACTATTGAACAATTGCATATGATTCTATATTTGTATATGTGTAGACATATATTGCTGTGTATATGTATATATATATATATATATATATATATATATATATATATATATATATATATATGTATATATATATATATATATATATATATATATATATATATATATATATATAAGTGTTTATATATATATATATATATATATATATATATATATATATATATCCATATATGTATGTTGATATGTATATGTGTATATAGCTATATAGATATATGGATAAATATATATATATGTATATATATATATATATATATATATATATATATATGTATATATATATATATATATATATATATATATATATATATATATATATATATATATATATATATATATATAGATATATATATATATATATATATACATATATATATATAGATAGATAGATAGATATGTTTACTATATGTCCAGAACATGGAGTGGAGTCCTAACTCAGCACCAATAGTCCCAACCTCTTAGTGCAAGGGGATGTCATGTATGTATGGCAGGTATATATGTCTGCTGTTGCTACTGAAATAGGAGTTGTCTTAGACATGTTGTGTGTGGGAGGTCACATCTTCTTTTGACATGTGTGCCATTGGCTACTGACAGACATCCTAAGGACATCATAGTACAGTACCACTCGTAGCACAGTAAGGATCCTGTGGACTACAGCAGAAATATGACCAATATATGTGGACAGTCTGGCACTCTGTGTTCTGTCCGGAGGTGTACATATATCCCCTTCATGCAAGACATGTGAACTACACCTCCCAATGTGAATGTTAATAGCCATGTACATGGGTATAGCATGTAAATTCTAGACTAGATATGCACTCACAGTTTATGCATGCACACACGTCAGTCTGTCCTGACACATAATACCTGGTGTTGCAAGGGGTCACATGGCCACATACTACCCAGTAGTTAGTGACATACAGCTGTACAGAATCCCACTGCTTTGTCAAAAATACACAATAGTTATGGTGGCCTGGCAGCAGTATGTCTTGCAAATAACTGGGCATAGCACACTGGATAATTACACTAGACTGCTAGGCATGTCAAAAAGCACTGTGCAAACTACAGGCAGACTGCCACAAAACTGGAATACATTTTGTATGGGGGAATACACATGTACCTGCGATTATAGTGGGCTCTATATGCATGTCACAACACAGAGTAACAGACACCTGTGCGAAAGTGCATACCCACAACCAATGTAAACACTGCCACAGTCACTTATGGTACACAAGCTTAATATGACACTATTTGGACTGTCTGATAAACACCATCCTCATATGTGCCACTAACACACAAAACCTACATACACTGGGTCATGACACTGTGCGGTCCAATGGCTGTCTGTGGTATGGGACATGTGTGTTTGGCCCTACAGACATGTGAGCCAATAGGGTATCATACATTGGAGCAGGATGTAACAGATAGAACAGGGCCAAGAACAATGGCATCTACCACAGTCTGTGCACAGCCCAAGGTACGTATGCGCAATACACATACTGTTGACAATCACCCCAAGTACACAGACCCCAGTACTGTACACACAACCACAGAATGGCCAACTTATGTCCTCAGAAACAACCCCTACTATACATAACATGTCTAGCAGTCTGATATCTGACTGGCTTGTTATCAGGTATGATGTCAATAAATAATGGTGTACAGAACATATGCACCTCTTACTGCATGACATATGTACAAAGGTTGACAGGCTGTTGCTGGAGCTATGAACACTGCCCCAATATTGGCATGTTGCTGTGATAACCTTTTGCATTTACTGTCGTACCATAGTTTGTTGTGACATATATGCTATGAGGGATATGAAGTCAGTAACTCTCTTGGCTGTCACCATGCACTGACTGCAATTCTCACACTATGCTTCTGCAGTTCTCAGCTAGGTGTTCTGTGAGTAACACAAGAAACAAAAGGCTCCACACACTGCCCAGTCCGCAGATAACCCTACAGATGGGAGTTTCCTCAAAAACAGCACTGTCATGACAGGTATTAAAACATGTAGATCAGCCATATCCACACACACCCTGTTAAACCAACATTAATCCAAATGCAGAATTGTCACACTTACATTCTGTAGTCATGTCAGGCACACCCCCTCCTGTCTGTTGGCCTGTTTCCACAGTGTATGTTGTTAGAGGTAAATCTCAAAACCATATGTGGTGCTGTTTGCCAAACACCAGATCTAGGTCCTGCTCACAGTGAATGAAAAGGCCCAACACCAACATGATGTTCCTAGATATTGGAGTGTGTTTCTATACAACTGGCTATGGGAATGTTATCACAGCTGTTCCATGTGCAATCAGCTAGAGGAGGACTGCAATTCATGCAGAGGCCATCAGCTGATCATGAACATCACTTACAAAACACAAGCTGCTGCCTAAGCAAAGCAGGTGTACATCTCCACATCCACCAGAGAGGGAGTGATAGAGACAGACAGAGACAACGTCAGTCAGGTAGGGGATGGGAGAGTAAAACCTAAGCATGTTTGTGTCACACACCTACCAGTACGGGGTTTCAGACCCCCTGATTGACTATGTATTGCTATCACATGTCTATGCAGTTATTGCATGTGCCACATAGCTTACATGTTGCGGAGCTTTCCAAACGTATATGTGATGGTGAGTGACATCTGCAACAGTGATATAATAGCGATACGGTAGGTGTAGTACACATGCTTGTCCACATAAACAGGTGTCAGTGTCAATACAGCCATACTCTGTCAGGGACTCACACACATTGGCACACTTGGCAGGGTCAGGAATACACTTCCTGACTAGTTTGTTTGCCACAATATAGTAATTTCCTAGGTATCACATGCACTCCAGGGGTTATCTGGAGGTTATATGGGCAAAGGGTATGTGAAGGTGTCTGCCATTAGACAGCATGCTTCAGTATGCTGATGGGAGTTGTAGTGAATGTGAATGTGGTCAAAAGCATCATACAACACACACACAGGGTGCCAGTACTGACATGCATGGGTGCATTGCTTCACAGGTGTTTAGTGCTTGACTATGTCAGAAGGCTATACAAGGCTAGGTGAACAGTATACCTTGGCATTAAGCCACATGATAATGGTCTGCAGTGAAGCTCAGGGGTGTAGTGTCTGGATTGGCCCACACAGATGGGTATTGTATTCACCATCCAGTCACCTGGGTTACTATTGTATGTGACCAGTGCTGTGTATTGCTTGCATGTATGTGTTTTTTAATCCATGACAAGGACAGTGTCTGGGATGTGCACACATCCCACATGCATGTACAGTGACATGTGGAACTGTACTTGTGGTGTCTGGCCAATGTTGTGTACACAGATTGTTATCAGATGTGCCAGTCCTTGCCTCATGTGGTGGGAACTGGTAATGGACAGCAGGTTGACCCTGTACCTACACTGATAGCATGATACAGGTATTCCCTGGTGTCAGTGGCATCTGTCCATACAGGGCATGTGTTTAAGGCATGGTATGTCCTTTGTGGGTCACATTTGATGGCACCACAGTTGTTGCAGGTGTCCAGTGGGGAACATAGTGAAGGCACACTCTCTGCAGGTACATGCCTATTGTACTGATGGGCAGGGTGCCATGCCCTTTGTAGTCCACTGCAATCACACCATGGTTACTATCTGTGGGCAATCTGCAGGGTACTACCAACATAGCGGTTGTTGCCTAGGCAAGTGCGTTTGTGTATGAGACATGGGTTGAGAGTGTTCTCTGGGTAATACAAGAGTTGCTTACTTGGTTTGCTAGGCCTTGATGTCACATGTAGGGGTATGGATTGGCACCCCAGCCTCTCAGCTATTTGACATCTGTTATCCTTGTAAGGTGGAGATTGTGACATATAAGAGGGCCACCATATAAGAGATTTGCAAAACCAGTTCCACAATGAGTTTAGTTGTTACACACTCACAGCCACCCCCACATATGATATGAATGACAAACACAGACACACATTTGCCATGCCTGGGATTAGAACTTCTACCTGACTAGATTATCACAGCATTACACAGTTATAGGATGTGCCACAGAGATTATTGGGCTCCTCCTTCCCCAAAGGTGTATTTCACTTGGAATGACATCAGCAGGCTTGCCAAAGTAGGTCAATGGAGGTTGTAATGACTGTGAATGGCTTCAAAAGCATTGCACCCTACACAGACAAACACACACGCAAACATCCACACTTGCCATGTCTTGGAATAGAACACCTACCAAACTACTATATCACACTACAGCATTACGCTGTTATAGGACACACCACACAGATTACTGTGCTATTCCTTCCCCATAGGTGTATTTCAAAGTGAATGACATCATCAGGCTTGCCAAAGTAGGGCATTTGAATTGTAGTGAGTGTGGCTAGCCTAAAAATCATTGCTCCCTACACAGACACACACACACACACACACACACACACACACACACACACACACACACACACACACACACACACACACACACACACACACACACACATTTGCCATGTCTGGGATTAGAGCTCCTACCTAACTAGTTTATCACACTACAGCATTACAGAGTTACAGGATGCACCATGGCGATCACTGGGCTACTCTTTTCCCAAAGGTGTATTTTAAAGTGAATGACATCAGCAGGCTTGCCATAGTATGGCTGTGGGGATGGCAGTGTGTGTGCATGGGCCATAACCCATTCATCTAGAGGAAGACACACCGCACTCAGGCACAAGCAGGTTTATATTCCACAGGTACGTGTATCCAACTGCTAAAAGACTATTGCCTTGTACAGTCATGTTGCACAGCTAGCACTAGCACCACAGAGTCTTTAATGCAGAGGGATACCAGTGGCTAATTTCTACAGTGAGTGACACTTGCACATCATGTAGTTGTAGCCATTTGGCTGTGTGCTGGGTGGGACAGGCCTCATGATGGAAGGCTCTTTGTCACTGTCACTCTCTTCTACACATCTGCGTATGTGTACTTTTGGCATATTATAGTGTGTTGTCATTGGATATATGTGTGTATTCCTATCCAATGTGTGTGTGGAAAGAATGACTGGTGCATACTGAGGAGTGTGTGCACTAACATCTGCAACTGTCAAATATGTATGGTCCACTGTTGTTGGCAGACATGGGCTTCATTTGCTTAAGTTTGTGTGCATGCCCAGTATGCCCTTCTGTATTGAATGTGTGTATCCATTCTAGGTAGTTTGTACTTAAGTGCAGACATTTGTGTTCTGCACCTACAGCTAGCTAACTGTTTCTGCAGGATCTCTGTAGATCAGTTGGCAATATGGGGTCAAACTTTAGAAGGGATAGTGTGTACTGTAGGAGATTGTGTCTGTGCTGCTTCTGCTACATGGTACTGGTTTTAGCAGAGATATTCAGATATGTGTACTGTTATACACTGTGATGTTTTATGTCCTCAAGTACTGTCAGGTGGATATTTTTGCTCGCAATAATGTCCTGGGGAACACAGGGTGAATGCAGCTGTGTCCAGTATTGTGGTCAAATGCCTACATATTCATGGAAAGTTATGTCATTCTGGAGGGGGAGCTGCAGACACTTGCTGCTGGGACTGTGTATACAGTTCGGTACCTTGGCACAGTGATGGCAGAGGATCCCATACTTGTACATCCATCAACGTGACAGTATGGCCAAATCTTGCTGTGGCAATACCTCACAGCTGTACTGATTCACACAGGTTACCCAGAGGCAGGGGTCATAAGTCAGGACATTATCGCTATTGTGGTGTATGGGCAGGTTTGTAGCCACCTATTTTTGTGTTTGCAGCCAGGGATAGTATGTGCACATGGCTGTGTGTCGGACTTTGCACATTCCATGTTGCCCATGCTCCCACCCCCCTCTATTATTCTATCCTCTTTCATACATTATGCATACATTATCTGATACTTTCCCTATAGTTATCACCTCACCACAGTTGTGTTTTGATGTTGGTCCACAGTTCATGCAGTGGGACACGGTGGACATGTTACACTGATTTGTCCACATTACCTTGCATATGGATTATGTGGAGTGTGTTATGTTGTTATTTGGGTATCCATGACATAACATACACTGGCAGTGGCCTGTAGGTGATTTGGTGGTGATGCAGGCTAGCTGTAGCAGGCCGTTGCATTCTGTCAGTCCTGCAGTCCCAGAATGCCATACAGTATATTCCCTTGGGGTGACAGGGTAGGTGTGCTAGGTGTTCATGCCAATACTTTCTATCAGTATTGATCAGGTAGTGTGGATGCTGACAGGGTGCTGCTTACAGCTTGGGACACACCTGCATCAGACACCTGCACTGCATGCTGCATTCTTTTGCTATTGCCATACACAGGTGGTGGTCATATTGTAACCATTCCTAACAGCAGGAATAAGACTGGAGCGGTACCTGTGGGTGATGTTTGAGTGAGCTGGGTGCATGTGTGCTATGGGCACTACTTGCATCTGACTTGCAGATATGCATGAGGCATTCCAGTTATGCTGGCTTGTGCAGAGACATCAGCCATTTCCCAATACATCAGTCCTATCACCTTTGTGATCTGCACGTGTTCGGCCAGACGACATTGGTATTCCCTACTACAATCCCAGATAATGTGATGCATACCTGTATGTACAATTCCAAGGGTGTGTTCATTTCATGGTTACACATTATATACTGTATGTCTGGGGTACTTTTTACTGTGTACTGCTTTTATATCTAGCCTAACAGTCATGCCATGTGCATCTTTCAGATGGTGACACATATTACCACCATACATTTACAGCAGCTTACTGCTAGCATGTGTCATACTGGGGAGCATTGTCTTTGACACTGCAGTTGTGAGGACTTGGCCCTGTCATCGGCAGTAGCGGACAATGGACACCAGGTCAAACCTTAACATGCATACATACTGACCACTCTCTCAATATGAAACGCACACCAACCTAACACACGCATACCTGCATATTGTACAAATGCTACTATCTATCCTGCTACCTTGGCCACCTCAGGTCATCTTTGCTCCACTGCTATTATACCTACACATACATGTTACTACATGACTACATCGGATTGGTGGGGGGGGCACACCTGACTGTTATTACATATCTACATAGGACTGGGGGGCACACCTGACTGTTGCTACATTTCTAATTAGGATTGGGGGGGCACACCTGACTGTTTATACATTTCTACATAGGATTGCGGGGGGGGGCACACCTGACTGATACTACATTTCTACTTAGGATTGCAGGGGGCATACCTGACTGTTTCTACATTTCTGCATAGGATTTGGGGGAACAGTTGACTGTTTCTACATTTCTACACAGGATTGGGGGGCACACATGACTGTTTCTACATTTCTACATTGGATTGAGGGGGCACACCTGACACTTGTACACATTTGCTATGACTTTACTGGTATGTCAGGTACTCCATTTCATTCTGTATTGTAACCTATCATGCTGACTAGAGGCATATCAGTGTACTACAGGTCTTAGGTTTGATTGACCTACATATCAGTTTCTGACTTCTTATCCTTCAGAACTCACATCCCACTGCCTGACCTGATGTAGTCTGTCTGTGTAGGCCTGGGGGGGGTGGTTACCCATAGCCATCATTCAGTGGCCTTAGCACGGCCTTTGTGTTTGTCTACACCTGTTCTGCTGGCTGGGACTGTTGTTGGGTATGTGAACCTCCCTGACTAGCATGTGTGTGTCATATGGACACACATGTGGCTCAAAACATTTCCTGCAGTGAGTTTTGACAACATGTGCAGTACTGGCTACTGCGGTGACACCAGTATCTGTTAAAGATCACATGCTGCCACTTTAGGTGTCTACTATCTGGTGGCATCCCATTCAGCCACCTGATTCCCTTGCATTCTCACATCCATACCATAGATACAAGTAATAACACATACTACTCCATTTGGCAATTGGTAAAAAGAGTGACTTACCTTGTGGGTGTAGCAGTATTAAGGATGGTGCTGGAGGGCTGCCTATGTCGGATGCACATAGTACACTCCCTATACCTAGTTGAGCACAGGTAGTATCATGTTTGGCATCCCTTTTACTGTATGTGTGAGTCAGAGAGAGGTGTCATTCCCTGGGTCCCTCCTGTGTCAATGTATGTGCTATGCGTTGCCTGTTTGCCAAGGCCAGGGCATATTGGGCATGCCTCCTTCTGCCTACTGGGGCAGGCTCAGGTTGTTCCTCTGAGTCACTCTGTGCCTGTGCAGGCCTTGGAAATGGTGGGTGGCTGTGTGGCCCTGCCCCATGCTGTTCCTACTGCAGCTGTTTCCACAAAATTATATTGTGTAGCATGGCACATACAATGACAATTTGAGTACATGTAGCTGGGGAGTATTGCAAGGCTCTACCAGATGTGTCCAGGCACTGGAACCATGACTTGAGCATCCCAAACACACACTCTCTTATAATTCTGGTCTGTGCATGTACCTCATTATGGAGTTCTTGTTCGGGTGTGTGTGCATTTCTGATGGGTGTCACCAGCCATGGCTCCAGTGTATAACTAACATCTCCCACTAGGTACTCGTAAATGATGTCCCCACTGGCAAATCTCTGGTACAGCTGCATCAGATGCCAGATGTGGGAATCATGATAGCTTCCAGGGTAGCCAGCACACACATTCATTATTATTCCTTGATGCGGTTGATGTAGACTGTACCCCGCTCACCAGGTGGTGCTTTGATGCATATGTGCATGCAGTCTATAGCACCATCTACCTCAAGGTATTCTGCTATTTGGTGGAAGAGACGCATATTTCTGGCCAACGCCTCACGGGTGTTGGGGAAATATACGTGCTCACCGGCATGTTCTGACATGGCATCCAGGAACTGGTGGGGTACCCTGGATACTGATGCCTGTGAGATCCCCATGATATCCCCAGTTGGCCTTTGGAATGTAACTGTAGCTAGTATTCTTAAGCTTACACATACCTTGGTATCCACTGGGATGGGTTCCCCTCTGTTAGTTCTGTGTGTCAGGCGTGGCCGGCACAGCTCAACAATTTGCTGTAGGAGGTCCCTCTTCACCCTATAGCACTCCACTATCTTCAGCTTATGTAGCCCCTGGTAGGTTACCCTGGGTGTCTACACTCTTCTCCATCTCCTCAATGTGGGTTGGTCAACAGCATTCTCATCTTCAGCACCCTCAGCATCTTCCACATGTTGATGCACGATAGCTATTGCAGCCCCTATCATTTTGTTGTATTTGTTTGTTAAAATTCCCCTGCTTGTATACACCGGTGGTATACAGTATGTGGGAAAAAACAGAGGGTAAGGTGTTTTCATAGTTTATAGTAGTGTTCTGGGCTGGGCTGGTCTGCCTGTGTAATTGGCTGATTCTGATACATTTCACCTGCCAGCTATGCTAGTTCTCCCTGATTACCTTCCTACTGTGGTCATGTAGCTGGGGAGTATTGTAAGACTCTACCAGATGTGTCCAGGCACTGGAACCGTGACTTGAGCATCCCAAACACACACTCTCTTATAATTCTGGTCTGTGCGTGTACCTCATTATGGAGTTCTTGTTCGGGTGTGTGTGCATTTCTGATGGGTGTCATCAGCCATGGCTCCAGTGTATAACCAGCATCTCCCACTAGGTGTTCGTAAGGGATGTCCCCACTGGCAAATCTCTGGTTTAAGCCTAGGGGTGTGCCGCACAAACACAGTGCTCAAACATGCACATGGCTGCTATTTTCTGGTTTACTTTTTTTTTTTCACTTTAAAACCCAGTGCACGGTGCACACACCCACTTAGGCAATGCAAAATGTGCTAGGCAGCCTCAGACACACCCCCTTTCTTAGCTCTGCTAAGCTAAGTGCAAACCAAAGCCGCAGGGCTCCAATCCACTTACAGTATGCCTGACACACCCCCTATGATGTCAGCTAACTCCTAAGCTTGCACCAAGCTATTCCTGCTCTTACACTGTTGGGTGCTGACTAGCATTGAGGGGAAATCTGGGATTCAGTATTATTCCCCTCATTTGCATAGGATTGCCTGCTGATGCATAGTTACGGGTCCCATACTGAGTCTCTCCCCTTAGCAACCACTATTCATTGGCCATGTTGTCTCCTGCCTGCCATTGAGTGTAAAAGCAAAATAGTGATTTTACAATGAACCACGAAGGCACGAAGTTCCTCCAAAAGGTTTATTAACGACAAGGCACAACAAATAAACCAACACTGACCTAGGTTTCGTCGTTTAGACTTCCTCAGAGTGTTGGTAATCATACAGTTTTATACAAGTCATCTAGTTAATTGAATAATTAAATAATTAAATAATTACATCAAGCTGTTGCACTACTTGTGTTTAAAACCGGCACAAAGTAACATTTATACCTTCTGCCTGTATCACTCATACATACAACATTTAACACAAATATTTACCTGTATAAAATATATATTGTGTTTGTATGCTTGTACGTATGTATGTGAGTAATACAAGATATTTAAAATACCTATGGCAACTACATGATTTACTATATTACTGTTAAAAACTCCTTATACTAGTTGTTATATTACTATTAAAACTGTCCACAATTTACATCTTTGTTACTTAACCAACTATAATACTAAGGTACAAACTAACCATTATATGTTAAATAACTGTTTACTGCAAATATTATCCCAATATATTTTGCAGCCTGAGATATGGTTTGATGGTTATAAATTCATTAAGCCCTGGAATAAAATGTGCATTTAATATCATCTGCCATTTGAGTTCACAAACATCTAGATGGTACTCAGTTAGCCTACCCTGTGGGTCCTGAACTAACTGTTCTAATATACAAAAAGAAAATTTGTGATCTTTATATTCTATAATATGTCGTGCTAAAGCATTAGTGGGTTTTAGATGTTGAATATCCAAGACATGTTCTTTGATTCTGTCCCTAAATTTTCTACATGTCTTGCCCACGTAAAATGCCATGCAATTTCCACATTTAGCTAAATAAACTACGTTAGTTGAGTGACAATTAAACCTACCCCTAATCCTAATACATGTATTGTTAACTATAAGTTTACTTCCTGTTTTCATAACATAAGGACATGTGGTGCATCTACCACACTTACTATTGCCTCTGTTAATATTGGCATAAGTATCCAAGTGTGAGTTGCCTCTCTCAAAAATTTGTTTCAAGGCTCTGTCCTTACGAAAAATGAACTTAGGTTTATATGATGTATACCCTTGAAAATCTTTTAACCTACTAAATATTTTCCAATATTTTTCAACTATATCAATAATAATATTAGTATCCGCATTGAATGTGACCACATATAATATATGTTCATCCCTTAAATCATACTTCAATTGATTATTGACGTTGTTGATACAAACTGGATAGGAACTTTTAAGTATGGACTGTATCTGTCCATTTCTCCTTTTTGCCTGTATTTCATTCCTTAAATCCTCACATAAAGATATGGGATAACCCCTATTGGTAAATAATTCTGTCATAAATTCAATTTCCCTTGCAAACTCAACATCATCACTAACCATACGTGCTGCCCTAATGAATTGTCCCTTGACAATCGATTTTTTCTGATGTTCCGGGTGCCAGCTGTCGTAATGCAAGTACGAGTTTGAAAATGTGGATTTTCTAAAAATTTTTGATGATATATACTGTAAGTTAAGCTTACATCTAAATAATTAATTACATCCCTACTGACTTCATGGGTAAAGTTTAGAAACCATACTGTTTGATTAATATAAACAATAAATCTCTCAAGAATGTTTCTCTCTCCCTGCCATATAATAAAAATGTCGTCCAAAAAACGAGTGTATAATCTAATATGTGACTTAAATTCACTTTTAAAGACGAAATTATTCTCCCAATATGCCATGATATAATTGGCATATATGGGGGTACAAGCTGCCCCCATCGCCACACCAGTTTTTTGACGAAACCTATAGCCTTCAGAAAATATATAATTATTTTTTAACACTATATCCATTAACCTTACATAGAGATTTATCTGATCTTGTTCATATAACCCACTGGCTATTAACTGCTCTTCCAACCATTCTAGACCGATGTTGTGTGATATAACACTAAATAGGTTAACCACATCGATTGTCAAGAACATGGTGTCACCATGTGCTTCTATATTCCTAACCTTTTCCAGAAAGTGCCAAGAATCTTTAGTTATATAAGGAAAACTAATTAAACCCTTTTTTAGTTTTGAATCCAAATACTGACTTATAAATGACACTTTACTCCTCTTTCCATCGACAATCGGTCTAAAATGGACATTATTGATACCTTTGTGGATCTTTGGAATGCCAAAGATCCCACTA
Source organism: Protopterus annectens (assembly GCF_019279795.1). Classification (NCBI taxonomy): domain Eukaryota; kingdom Metazoa; phylum Chordata; order Ceratodontiformes; family Protopteridae; genus Protopterus; species Protopterus annectens. The sequence continues at coordinate 1,232,459,683 of NC_056733.1, forward strand.
ACCACAGGGTATTTATTTATCATGTAAAAAAATTCTTCTTCATTAATTTGCCCTTGATATAACATGTCCTCAAGAGATAAATCTATATCTTTGTAAGCTATGTTAACCTTGTTGATGCTAACTTCCTCATAGTTGTCGTCCGACAACATAGTTAACATTTCATTATCATAATCCACTTTGTCCATTATTACAGCTCCGTTACCCTTGTCAGGCTTCATTACACGTATGCTTTTGTTACCACATATATATTGAATACTATCTATATGTTCCTGTTTTAAATTACTCTGACATACTACATTTTTATCCTTATATAATTGTCTGATGTCTTGTTCACACAAGTTTTCAAAAATATGTACCATGTTATTGTAGGGTGGATTGAAATAACTAGGTTTACGTAAATCAATAGTTTTTACTACGTGCTCTTCGTTCTTTTTATATCCAAAGTAGGCCAATACATTTAATTTACGTGTAAATAACTTCAAATCTCTAAGTGTGTCAACAACATTACCTCTTCTACAAGGTACAAAATTGAACCCTTTAGATAAAATGTCAGCATGATGTGTGTTAAATTCTGTACTAGAGTAATTGAACAACTTAAAATCTTTTGTAATATTAAATACTATTGTAGGATTCGATATAGGGGTAGTACATTCATTGTTATGTTCCCCATAAGAAGGGTAGGACTCATCAATTTGATTTATCTGTGTTATAACATTACCTTCATTGACACATGAGGTGGGGGTACCACCTTCCGTACTTGCAATGTTTATTTCATTGTCTACATTATGCCCCTCACTATTGATTGTGTTAGTACTGACTGGGTCCAAATGTACTTCATCATACCCCCCCATAACATTGTGTATACTCATCTGCATTAAAATATTGTCATCATTGTCAAAATGCACTTTATCCAATATACATTCATCTTCCAGGTTGCATACTACTTCCGATTTACTACAACAGTTAATGTTTGCATCAAGTGTAGCTGCATTGCTTAACATATCATGACACACTCCACCACATGTGTTCACCACTTCTATTACGTTAGTGCTGCCATGGTCTTCCATTAAGGAATCATAAGTGCAAACACTTCCCATTGAAAAATTATCACGAATGGTTCCGGTAAACAAACTAACTTCATTTAAATTGTTATTTTTAACATCTTTGAATACACTAAGTTCAAAATTTAAAACATCTGAATCAAGTCTGATAGGCGTGATAGAGCAACTAGAAATCGCCTGCCCCATCTGCATTTTAAGGCCACTGTTCAAACAGATGTAACAGTCTTCATCACATACGGCTGAATCGTGTATCCAAAAAATTATTTTGTTTACCTTCTTCTGGTTTGCTGCCACTCTCCTTCCTGATTTTTCCAATGATAATCCTTCCTCTGTTGTGGACCCGATCGAAATCTGTCGTTTCCTTGAAAAGAACCTTGCTGCCTTATCCTCTCCGACCTCCTCGGTACTTCTTCTAAAGGGTTCCTTCGTGGTTCATTGTATTGTTGGACTGGTTATCTGGTTTGTTTTGTGCAAAATAGTGATTTTGGTTAGAATGCTCATTTTAGTTTTTTTTTTTATTTTTCGCCCGATCCCATTTGTGCACCACTGCCCACGCTTAAACAGCCGAAATCATCTAAAAAAAATAAAAGTTATTTTCTTTTGCAACTGTTTTCCATGCCAATGGCCATATATTTAGCCATTGGCATGCTTTCAACATAATATACATCCTTTATTTCAAGCTGTCATGGCTCTGTTTTGTAGTTTGCAGAAATGTACTCGGTTATTAAATGAGTACATTTCTGCAGATTATGCTAGTCCTGCATGGCCAGCTGCCAGCTTCCTGGATCACAAATTCACCTCATTTGCATGGATTTCATCTGCAAATTGGATAATTTGCATACGGGAGCTGATTCCGTGCAGGACTAGTGTAGGAGGGTTCGTGCACGTCCCTGTAACTTATTCCTGGATTGCACGGCAAACATATTGCCTGGTGGAGTTCCTGCACTAGTCCTGCACACCATACAGGGTTTGCTGAATCTGGGGGAAAATGTACCACAAATAGTCACTACAATTCCTGTCTGCCTGTATGGTTGTTTCACCCTTCTCTGCCTGTTTTCCAGGATTACTTTGAACCCTTTGTGTGATGCCACACAACTTATTTAATGTGACAAATAATATGGTGTCAGTTTTCTTGCAGTATTAGAACTTACTATGTTTTAAGCATTTACCCACAAAGCACTACAGATCGATTGATAGTTTTCACCATTATCACCATATTCATTGCTCCATTCTCCTGTGTTAATGTAAAAGTATGCAATTGTTTGTGATTCATGGGTTGGTGTTTTGTGTGTGTGTGTGTGTGTGTGTGTGTGTGTGTGTGTGTGTGTGTGTGTGTGTGTGTGCGCGTGTGTGTGTGTGCGTGTGTGTGCATGTGTGTGTATACCTGAGTGCATTCATGTGCTACTGTATTGTGTTTTTGGTGGCTATGATCCTGTAACAGTGCTGTGTATTTTACTTTTGCAACATTAACTTCAGGGTGCAACTTTCTCTTGCGATAACCTGCCAAAAACACATCCAAAGCAACATAGTTATGTTACATTTGTATGAGGTATGGTCCTTTCAGTTATACAATGATTCTACATCTCAGAGATACTTTGTTTTGTGTTATAACTGCAGTACTGGGGTTTCATAAATCATAACATATATTCCAAAGCTATGTTTTATATTGCATGTAGCACTTTTCAGGAAAGTGTTTCTTTTGAACTCCTTTGCAATATGCTACCCAACTCCCACATGAAAAATTCAAAGTGCGCTACAAATTGTGACTACCTGCTGTACTAGACTGTTACTGGCATGTTAATAGTTCCATTATAATGTTCTTTCTCTTTTATTTTAATAGCTTCTATTGATTCAGTCCAATATATAAAAGCATTCTTGAGAACTCTGTTTTTCTATTTAACCTGGATGGGTTACTACAACATTAGCCAATCAGGAGCTTTGTGGAGACTATTATCTCTACAGAAATTGTTCAATAGGGCCTAAATAAATATGAAAACAATCATGTAATTCATTCTTCTCTATGGGTAGCTAATAAGCATCAGTTTGAAACAGCTAATGGATCTTGACAAAATGAGCTCCTGCTCCACAAGACAGAACGCAGCTCTATATTAAAATGTAACAAATATTGCATTTATGTACATATTTTAAAATCCTGTAGATATTTATTTTACTTAAGATGAGGAATCAAAACTTGTAGAGAGAGGAATATAACTTAGTTAATCAATTAAATCTATAGATGGATGTCTGTGGATTGTTGGAGACTATATTTACAAAGCCCAGAACTGAATTGTTGCTAGCAAATTTTGAGTTTTGTAATTTCTCTCTACTCTGAGGTACAACACCTTCAGAAATAATACATTTAAAGATCTGTGAGCAAGTATCTCTATTTGCTTTCTCATTTTTTCTCTGCATTGCTTTTTGGTTTATTTTTTTCAGGGTATGTTTCTGATGTGGAGTCATATACAGCTAGACTGTCCAAACTATAGAAGAAGACACCATAAATATTTTGTTACAAGCTCTAAAAATTTATCTATATTCAAATGAGTATGCATTTTTGAACTCATAAACTAGGAAGTTATTGGATATTACCCATGTACCATACCATTCATAAGTTATTATTGATAAAGTAAAATCGATTAATTCAGTATTGTGTCACGGAAATGAAAAGAAGTTTATCAGATTTCTTACTTCACAAATTCACATCCCTGTATAGTACCAGTGTGGCTCGCAGGTGCATGCCAAAACTCCTTGGGCCATATTCCATAAAGTCTAGAGAAGCTATTTACAGACAGCGCACCACGCTAAAGGAAGACTTCAGCGCAACTGTTGCAGAAGTGATTTCAGAAGACATGCTGAAGGCACATGGACTACTTAGCTACTCAGTGTAGAATAATTACATAATCCAAGTACAACCTTCTGATTCCAAAACACATTTGCATATCCAAAGCAACTTAAATGTGACAAAGTGCCATGCCGACTCAGTTTCTGAAATCCTCAATGTATACTATATGGACCTCAAGGAATAAAAGTTACAACTGTGCATTTTGCTCAATTCTGTAGCAATAGAAAAAAAAAACATAAAAATGCAACCTGCAGTTAATGAACTGCAACAAACTGCAGGGATACAAGCCACAAATGAGGCTGTGGCTGAACACCCTAGAAGGCAACAAGCTAGAGTCAGAACAAGGCTGCAACTAAACCAGTTGTCAGACCTGCAAATAATTAAGACGTACTGGCTAGACAAACAACTTGTGCAGGCTGTCTCCAACATGTGTGCCTTACACGTCTGTGTGTACCCTATGAGGAAACACCATTCCACCTGAAACCAAAGTGTCTCTCAGCCTGGGTGTGCTTGCATCTGGGACATTTCAGAGACACATGGTGGGGGTGCTGTGGGAGTATCACAGAAAGCTGCCAGATGATTCCTGGAAAAATTCCTGGAAGCAATGTGGATGACTACATACACTTACCATCTGCCATAGTGAGCGGGGAACTGTAATGCACACATTCTACAGCATTGCAAACTTACCCCATGTACTTGGTGAAATAGATTGCAGACATATACCTTTCAAGACATCAGTACATCCTAAAGTAAACTAATACATAAACAGAAAAAGATGGTCATCCCTAAACTGCCAGGTTCTGTGTGCAGCAGATGGCAGCATAACAAACATCATGGTAATATACTTTAAAAGTGTCCATGATGCTGCCATATGAAGGGAAAGTGGACTGAGGGCCGCATTGCAGCAAGGTGAAATACCTGAGGAACAGCTACTATGTAAGTACAGGAACACAGCTAGGATGTAAGCTAAGGGTACCCCTCCCAACAATATCCATGCTGACCAAATATGTTTTGATTCCCCACTACAGGTGACTGTGATTATCCACTTAAGCCGTGACTAATGGCACCATACTGTGAACCATCCAACCTTGCAGAGGAGGCCTGCAATAGAACACATGCAACAACCAGTAACACCATAGAGTTTGTGTTCAGTATAATGAAAGCTAGGTTCAGATGTTTTGACACATCTGAGAGTGCACTACAATACATCTGAGAAGGCTGCACAAATGCTAACAGTTTGTGCCATGCTACACAACATGCAAACTATAGCACATGGTGGTCTTCCAGTTGCAAGTGTGGGTGATTTATCCCAGAACTCTGAAGAGGACATTCCATAGGTATCAGAGGAGGAGCAGGAGGATGTAGGGGAAGAAGACACAGGTGTAGGCAAAGTAGGGTGTGATCAAAAGTAAAGGCTCAGGCAACACAGCACCATCTGACCCACAACATTGAGTCGTGACAAGCCACATGCACATGAGTACAGAGTTTAAACATTGATGTTCAGGTGTTGCACCACCACAACAACACAGATTGCATCAAATGATAATTACCCTTAGATGTACACACTGAGCATCAGACATAACAGTATATTTGTAATATATTAACAGTTTGAACATATACAAATCTACAAATCTGTGATGACTGGGACCATTAACTCAGGGCACAACTGACTCAGGTATCCACATGCACACATATTGTTGTAGCACTGTATGGTAAACAATAAGGGACACACATCTCTGCTAAACAGTCCTATCTCTACAATATAATAATATGAAAAAAGAGAAACAAAACAATAAATAATTAAAAACTTTTAATAGCCAGACCAAAATATATCACAGTAAGGTGGTAATTCAATAATATGAGCCAGCTATGTTTATGACACTGTTGAACACACTCTAACACAGTCTAGGGAGACCTCACTGATGTCTCACACCATGGTCTGCTCTGCCCCGAACAAGTGGTTGTTTCACAGATGAAATTGATGGGGTGACAGCACTGTGTTCAGGTGAAAGTGCATCACTGCAAGGTGAAGGCCTTGTTCCAACTGGTGGCACCACAGCAGATGGGCCAGTAGTTGAACTCTGTTATGGTTTTATCATACACACTAATTTGCAATGGCCAGTGGTGATTCTGTGGATAGGTGTCCTCTCACAGGTTGCAATCTGCTGAGCACACTTAGGGAACACAAAATCATGCTGGTAGTACAACACTGCTCTAGTACTGTAAGGGCCAGGATTTCTACAGACCATGGCACAGCTAGCAGAGTCTCATTTTGAGCAGCCAATGCAGCCATTATTTTACCATCTGCACTCTTGTTCTTCATACATCACATGTAGCTGGTGTGCCACACAATCTGTGGCATGTGCAAGCGCATGGATGTCTGACCATTGCCATTGCTATGAATGTTCATTTGTCTGTAGCAGAAATCAAAATCCTGCTGACACATGGTTATACACAACATCTGCAGCCCTACATCTTCTGTGATGTTCTGTTTCAGGGTGTTGTGGGAAACTGGCATCAGCAGCAGTCTCAAGTGGGGTCTGTCGTTTAATGGCTTCAATCTGTTCAACATCCAATGTGCCATCATCCTCTAAATAGCTAGACAAGTTAACCTCCACATGTGAGGCTACAGCTGCAGCAATATCATTGACAACACAATATGTCAAGGTCCTGTGTGCCAGGGGCCTAAACACCATGCTAAGTTACATCTGAAACCACATCAAGATTGCTGGATGGGCTGATGGATGGTACAGATAGCTGAAGTGATACAAGATACAAAGGTACAGATCAGGACAACATGCTTACATCACATGATGGATAGGACCAATTCCATATGATATATATATATATATATATATATATATATATATATATATTTAAATATATATATATATATATATATATATATATATATGTATATATATAGATAGATATACATATATATATATATATATATATATATATCTATCTATATATATATCTATATATATATATATATATATATATATATATATATATATATATATATATATATATAGATCACATTTCATCCAGGGAATTTATGTTTCATCGAAACATAATTTTGCGACCTCACTTTTGTAGAAGTGCATTTTTTCGAAAATGCACTTTCGTGTAAAAACAAAAATTAAAAAAAAAATACAAAAAAGAAATAAATGCAGTTTGCATGCAACATTAGTTGTACATCAATGTTTAGTGTTGATGTACAACTAAGTAAACTATTGCTGACATTGTGATACAATGGGGATAAGGGAATATTCCCTTTTCTCCACTGTAATGAGATCTTGTAGTGCGAATATTAAAGTACAGGGGGTGTGGGGGGTGCAGTGGAGCTTGCCACCTGCATAATTGTGTATAGTGTGTTTTTTTTTTTTTTTTTTTTTTTTTGGTTTTATGTGTGTTATGCTCGCTGTTCGACTGTTGGAACCCTGGTGTGTTGGGTTAATGGGAATATTACTGCATGCTGTTACAAATAATTTGGAATGCTGTTGTCTATGTTGTCATTACATACACCTAAACACAGAACGTATGGGAAGGCTGGTCCCAGCAGACCCACCTGTCCCTCCTCAGCTGGCGATTGCACCTGTCACCAGCAGGTCCGGTGCCCAGCCCGGGCCCCCCTCCTCCATTGGTCCTGTGCCACCTTCGGGTGGAAGCGCTGCAGGGGATGGGGCTTGTCCCCCCATGCAAGCATGGGCAGAGAAGGGCACCTGTCACCCTCCGAAGGGTCCTGGCTGTGGTGCGTAGGGAGATCCAGCGTTCAGTCGCTGATCCCCTATGCCAGCTCGAGGCAAGAGTGGCATGACTCACAGGTGAGCCTGCCCCTCCTACACAGCCACCCTCCAGGCTGTGAAGGTGCAGTGGTGACTGCCAATGGGTGGGGATCTTAGTTCCACTGTTACCATCTGTGGGCTCATGGGCTTGCAATTTCCAAACATCCTTCCCCATCAATTGTGTTCACCTACCCCATGTGTCATATTCCGTCCCTTTATGTGTCTTGTTTGTCTTGTCTACCTCCCCAACCTACCTCCCACAACATACCTACTTCCCCTACCTCACATTCCACTCTCACCTGAAAAAAAAAATGGGCAATCTGCTCCTGCAAAAATATCACACCCCATACATAGCTGCCCATTTCGCACACATGTCCGCTGGACATGTAAACTGATAATTATAATTGGCAGTACAACATGCTTTGTTGCCCTCACCCCTCTCTCAGGGGTGGAAGGTTTCAAATTTCACTCAAAATTTCTAACATATGCACAGCTGTTGCTGGTAAAGAAATGGGCAGCTATGGACCTTCCCTACACCCGTCCTGCACATCCCAAGCTGGTTTCCCTCCTGTCTTTCCCTCTTTGTGCCCCCTTTTTCACCACTTTCCTATCTCCCCATTTTCTTTTCTTTCAAAGAAATTAGCGTGGGTGTGCGCGAGAGTAAGCACTTTTAAGCAGTAGTAGGCAGGGGTGTGCGAGTGCGCGCTTGTGTGCGCTTAGCTAAGCACCGCTAAGCATCGGGCAAACTCACACAAACCCACTTACAACTGCTTAAAAGTGCCTTAGTCACTCTGCATGGCAGGGCCCTTGTTCTGCTGAGCAGCAAAATAAAACACCTCTGTCAGTCTCGAATCCCAGACCTTGGACACACTACACTGCATGAAGTACCACTAAGCCACAGTAGATATACAACAAGTTGGTGCTGTAATAAATATATCATGCATTACAATGAGTGATTATAAAGGGAAAAGAGGAATGCAAAAACACAAATCTTGTTCTGTGGATCTTTATCAGCAGTTGTTGTGGAATTGCATGACATGACTGTGAAAAGAGAACCAGCCATTCTAGAAGGAAATAATGTTACAGTAGCACTTTACAAACACCACACAGTATCAGAGCAGGATAAACACTGGCATATTTGAATAGGGCAGAGGCCATACTTCCCAACTGTGACTGCTTTTCAGGTATGTCCCTGATTCGTAAACAAATGTTAGCTGTGTCCCTCTGAATCCCTTTGAAAAGTACAGATGTTAGGCAGAAAAGTGGGGAATTACACTTAATGAATAATGTCAATAAGTAAGAGTACACACTGCATGCACATCAGAAAAGGTGTATTAATACATATGCTCTGATTCTCTCACAGTCTCAACTTAATGTCTGTAATATATTACAGGTGTACCTCACTTATATGCACCTTTCCCTGAGGCTGTTCAAACATATACCTGAGTGTATCAGAGGCCTGGCTAAGGCAGAAACACACAGGCATATCAGCTTTTCTGCTGTTACACACTCTGCAAATAGCTTTGGAAGGAGTTCCACAAGCATACCCTTATTTAGGAGTACAACACAGAAATATCAAAGGATGTAGCCATGTACTGGTAGCAACCAACTGTGACAATGCCATTGTTCCACTGCTGAAAAGACCGGTGTGGTGCACAGACAAAGAATAATAGGCTTACCTCTGGCTACCATCTGGATATGTCCACAGGTGGGAGCTACGCAGACAGACTACTTGCCTTGATAGACTAACAGGTACACAGCAACCCAATATGTTCAGCAAGATAAACACCACAAAATAATAAATAATGCTCTCTGTACTTCTGCAGCCCTACCCAAGAGTACAATATACCTGTGTATTCAGGCTCTACCAAGGATGTAGGTAGGCATACTCAGTACTGAAATCTGTCCAGTTGTCTTGAGCAGCCTGTGCTAATGTCAACACAAAAAAAACAAACTGTTCAGAAGTGAGTAAATTAATATTTACAGTATAGTAGTTCACAAACAGTTCCTGTGCCTGAAGAATACATTGCAATAACTACTTTTGTATGGATGGCAGTTAATTGTCTAATTAGAAAAGAAAGTACATACTCCCATGTATCTTGTGTTAGCATTTGGAGGGGTGAGTAAAATTCTACACTGACAAGTGTCTACTGGAAGCAGCAACATCCAGGTTTGAGTACAACATGCAAATCACTGGCTACAACCCTAGCTTCAGATATAAGAAGTATACCAACTTTCTGACTGACACAACGGTGTCCACAGCAAACAAGCATGGGCCCCACTTTGGAAAGCTGAAAGGGCTACGCCTACCTAACTTAACATTTTATAGCAGTGGGCTGCTATGACAGTGAGTACTGCAATTAACACACAGCAGGCTGCATGCAATTACTGAATGGTGGGCACCAATTGGTGGAGAGGCCATTACATGCACATGTGCAGATACCTAGAAAAGCAGGCTGTAGTTACTGTCCATACATGCAATAATATCATTGCAGCAACAGAGAGAGAAAGAGAGCGAGAGCAAGAGAGAGAGAGAGAGACAGAGACAGAGACACAGACAAAGACAAAGACAAAGAGACAGAAACAGACAGACACAGAAAAAGAAAGAGCAACATCAACAGACAGAGAAACCCCCCCCAAAAATTACTTTAAAAACAGACAGAACAGAGAAATACAAAGGAAAGGTATGTAACACATATGTATTTGCTGGTATGTAGTAGATGTTTTTGAAAAGTACTCTACATACTGTGAATCATCCATATGTGGTAGCAGTACGTATCTATATGTATCTGTACATGTGCATAGGGCAAGGGACATACTGCAACTGTTTGTGAAGGGTGGATATGTATATGTTGTTGAAGGTTGTTATGTGCATATTTCTATGTAGGTTGTAGTGTGTGGCAAAGAAAACAGCATGCAGTGCTGGTATATGACATGTGGTGGTTAAACACTGTGGGTATGATGTGTCAATTTTGCAGTGTTGCAGCCAGTGAGGCCTGCTAAAGCTACATGGGCTGAGGACACCTTAAATGCATTCTGCACAACACTGTGCAATATTATTACATAACTGTATATCTCACAACTGTCGCATAATTAATATTCCCACCATTAAAAAGTGGACTGTATACGTGCCTATATGTACATCTATATGTACAGCAATGGATGTTTATATGTATGTGTGTATGTATGTGTATATATACATATATATATATATATATATATATATATATATATATATATATATATATATATATATATATATATATATATAGAGAGAGAGAGAGAGAGACACATGGGGTCATACTTACCGCGACAGGTGCCTGGTGACCAAAGCATGGACTGAAGCTCAGTGTTGACACTGCAGTGCCATCCCTTCTTGCCAAAACACTGTACCCATTAACTACCACATAGGTGGTAGTCCACCTAATACCGAAAGTGGGATAAGGGAACATGGGACACAGGTGGACGGTAGCCTCCCCTTTGATAATCAGTGCCACACTAGACATGTAATCTGTCTACATGGTACACGTCATCACAAAAGGTGTGTCATCTAGGGAAATATAGGTCAGTGTTCCCCTCTACTCATCACACTTAAAACCCATTATAGAGTACAATGCCCCATGTGGTATGTATCTCATATGACAACTACAGCAACTGGAAAGGCCACAGACATACCTCACAAAGAGTAATACCGGCCTCAAACAGATGCCCTATGCAGACTGACTCACAAAACCACAGCTATACTGTGTCGCATACTGCCTACCCAGAGGTGACCTCTGCCTAACATCCCACACACCCATAGCTGTTGGACATCCTCCAAGTAAACATATTACAATCCCTCTGAGCTACATGTTCTAGGGCCCTAAACCTTGTCAGCTCACTAAACAGCACATGCTGGAGGGATAGATTCCTATCTCAGAGACATGCCATACTCTGGAACAAACCATCTATCAATAGGAAACAAAGCTCCTCATTAGCAGTTGTCATAAATACTCCTGATGATTGGTTGGGAGATAGGAAATATACACCGGGAATCACCACTGTGGCTCTGGTTGACAGGGGCAAGTGAAATTAAATTACATATGTGTCAAAGGCCAGGCTAGCATATGGCTAGGCTGCTCTAGGCCTTAGGGTCAATAGCGTATTACCTACCTATGACACGATGCACACACACATGTACTTAGTGCAATAATTGCTATGTGAGGTTGACTGAGTGTGATGGTGAATGTGTTGGTGAATGTGTGCAAGGCCTGTAAAGGTGTGATAGCTTAGTGTGAAATTGTTTCTGTCATGGTAGTTTGTGTCCTAGCTGTGATCCCAGCAAAAGATGTGCATGCTATTTCTAGGCAGAAAGAGTAGTATGGCATGCGGTGTGAGGTAGTCCCTGGTTGTCATCTGTGGTGTCCCATTGTAGGCTAAAGCAATACATGTATGCTTAGTGAGTGGTACTGCTGGTGAATCCAACTCCCCTATGAACTGTAGTACTGTCTGAAGCTGTAGGCTTAAACAGATCAGTATGGTGTATGTTCACATTGCTTGGAAACACTGTTTTGTGTGTTCCCTGTAGTCGTCACAGATTACATACCTCAGGCATAAGGTTTTGTAAGTAGTGTCACATAGTACTGTATGGTACACAGGTAAAGCTCATCTGGGTTGGCATACATTTGTGTGTTGTATGTATGTCTGGCGTGTGTGTAATTATGCCTGTACCATGCCCTCAATCATATGTGTATTACAGGGTATATGTGTGTATCTAGCAACATGTATAGTCTAGTACAGCAGTATGCCACCAATATTAACAACTGTGCACATATGTTAGGCAGGGGTTTGGCATCAATGACTAGGGTGGTATACTGGGAATACTGTAACTGTACTTTACGTTCATTGCAATGGATGACATCTTTCTTTATGCATTAGCTTGATATATACCTCCTGTGTCTAGGAAGTGCATTGTGTCACATACAGTGTGCCATGTACTGGTGTATAGTCTTACATACTGGCTTCTCTTTGCTGCTGTGCAGAACATGGTTTGATATATAGAGCATGCCAGACACTGTCAGCCAGTTGCGGCCTGAGCACTGATATGTGGTATTGAACGTGTGTATCCTCTGACAGCCAGTTGGATGCTATATATGGCAGTTAATTAATATCTGTACTTTAGAATGTTAAGTGTGCCACATGACTTGCTCACACATATTGTTTAATTGTCTTCCAGGGTAATGGCCCACAGTCGAAACCCGTGTTATACAGCTGCAGAGGAACAGGAAATACACAGCAGCCTGGTGCAGCACTACACCCTGCTGTTCTCTAGAACCAGCCAGAACCAGCATGAGCGGACTGCACTGTGGCAAGATCTTGTTCATTGGGTAAATGACATAGGCATGCATAACCGGACATATGAGCAGGTACGCCATCACTGCAGTAATTTAATTAGACATGTCGGGCAGCGTGCATCTAATATCCGTAGACAACAGCTTGCCACAGGTGGTGGGGTAGCCATTCATCCCCCCTCACCAGAGTGGAGGAGCTGCTCCTAAGCATGGTGGCTCCTTGCCAACAACAGGAACAGCAACATACTTGTGTCATCATGGAGGCCGGAGCCAGCCAGCATGTTGACATGGAGCGTGCATGTAACATGCCCTATCTGTAGACTACTATCACTGTATTGGTAGATTATGCATATGTGAGATGTGTACTGTGTGTTTAGCAGTTGTGCTGCCTAGTGTTGTGCAATACTGATATTTGGAATATAATCTGTACGCCTGTGAAAGTCGACTGTTGTACTACTGTAGTTTAACAAACTCACAGTAGCAATGCCACAGTTGTGGCCACTGAAAAACTATCTCATATTCTTGTAGGTCCCGCTGGTGTGACAGCAAGGCAGCCGATCGATGCTGGTGAGTGTGTTATAAATTTAATATTGCTAATAAAATGTGCATGTCATAGGTGAGGTGTAGGCCATGTACACGTAACATACCTATGCATAATGCAAGTTGTGCATGTTTGCTGTGAGACTATGCATATCTCAGTAATTTCAGTAGCTGCCTCAATCACATGCAATACACAGAGCATCACACACAATTGTGGCAACACCGTACTGGACATTGGATAGGCATAGTTGATACACATGTACACAGCATGCACAACTTTGTCATACACAGTACACCTTAGCATGCTACACATGGTGTATCCAGACACCCGCTGTAAAGTCACACTTCAGTATCCCACATGTCATCCACACAGCACACATAATATACCTGAGGGGTAGAGGCCTATCATGGGGCTGTGCAACACTCTTCTACATATAACACATTCATGTTAGGCAATGCTCCCTATTGAGCACCTTACAAACCCATGTAACAAGTGGCTGTGTAATTGTGAATGTAGCAACAGTACTGTAGTTCAGGTACAGCATGCTAGGTGGCGGTCTGGCACACATTAGTAGCTTTGAGTGACCACATGATGCATGATGATGATGGTTCATGGTACTACAGCCCATCCAGTTACAGTGATCACAGAACTACACATAGCAGTCATCGCTATGCACCTCAATGTTGTGTGTGTGCAAACATATGCACCTATACACAATATGCATAGCAATCACCATTTGTACAAAGTGACACATATATGTCTTGTAATGATATTGAGTGTATAGGTCACATGACACACATTGGGTAAGTGTGATGTTTAATGTTGCAGTCATGTTGTAGCATGCCATGTCATGGCTGGCACTGGCATGTCCACAATATGTTCTACACTCACCACAACCACTGTACAATGGCCATGCTGAGCAATGGTATTTCATCACGTATACATGCACCACTCATCCTGTGTGTATACATAGCATGCATGTGCTAAACCTGTGTCCACAATTATCTGCTACAGACACAGACAGTGTAATCAGAAATGGATATCTATGTGACACACAGATACACATCCAGCCAGGGTATGTATACCTGTGAGTGATGGTGCACAGGATATTGCAGAACTTTTAATAATTGCACAGCAATGTTGTGTCCATGTACACATTGCGTTCCAGGGTGAGGCCAATCACTGAACAACAACACACATGCATCAAAGTCATGTATATTGTTATTAACAAGGGCTGTCTGCACTCACACTGCATGGTTTTGAGCAACACATTTTCTGCATGCTGACATGTGTGATGTGACTGTTTGCCTTGTGATACTGTAACCCATCTTCAACCACTATTGAGTATGTTTTGGATTGCTGGTGGTGTGTGTGGGTATCTGCTGTAGTGAAGAGTGTATTTGTGTGCATGTGTGCATGTGTTCATGTGTGCATGTGTTCATGTGTGCATGCGTTCATGTGTGCATGTGTTCATGTGTGCATGTGTGCATGTGTTCATGTGTGCATGTGTGCACGTGTTCATGTGGGCATGTGTGCATGTGTGCCGGCATCATGTACAGGTTGTAAAGTGTGTTTCCTGTCTTCCTTCCACAGGTGCTGTGTTAGGGCTGTCTCACTGCAGCAGGGAAACTGATTTAACTGAGCCACATAGTGATAATGAAGATAGGTGTGTTGAGGCACAGGCATGTTTGCCAGAGTCTGTCGTTGGGCCACCAATTGACAGTACACAGCTATCCACCCCATCCATGCATACAGTCATACTGCCAATACATCCATCACCAATGCCCATAGCTGAGGGACAGCGTACAGTTGGCATTGACCAGGACAGTGTGGTATCCATGGGACATGCATCCCAACACAGCAGCCATACCCAGATGTCTGGAAGGGCACCACATAGGCAGATGTCGAGGGGTTCTCGTAGGAGCACTGCTGGTCATCATGCCACTGGCAGATGTGCCACAGGTCTGACAACATCATGCATGTTCCAGGCTGTCATGGAGGCACAGGCACGTATGGAACGGTACACCAGACAGGGACTAAGGGCACAGAGGGCACATAACACCACCATCATTGACAGTATCTGTGACCCAGCAGGTGCCATCCATCATTACACCAAGGTCACTGATAGACATTGGGGAGAGACATTATATATCCTCCACAATATCATGTCCATGTGTCAGGACAGTGTGGGACAGTTGAGAAGTTGACATGGATGTATGCCAGCAACATCAGCAGCTGGCAGTCACCGCGGACGTCCCTCAAGTCACAGCCGCTCCCATAGTACCAGTACAAGCCACAGCAATGTTGGGGGTGGGCTGTCCATAGAACGTCCTAGAAGACCATGTGCACGTGTCTCTGAAAAGTCCCAGCAGGGACCTGTGTCCAGTGCACATCCGTCCACCTCTGGGGATAGTACCCAGTCTGGCTTAGCACCTGATAGTGTCAGTAGCACCAGTGCCAGGCACAGGTACCGTATCCGTGGCCAGAGACAGTGATCTGTAAAGCCTTGCAGGTACAGTCTGTGGCTGTCCCACAAATACCCGTATATGGCAGCCACATGGTGGAACTGTGTGCATGCAGACATACACACATACTCCAGACACCTAGGGCTAACACATACCCACACACATTACAACAACATTGGCCCATTACAGTATTCTTGCCCTTTACACACACACACACACACACACACACACACACACACACACACACACACACACACACACACACACACACACACACACACACACACACACACACACACACAAATACATGTCAATTGGATGGCTCACTTTAGGCCTCTGGCAAACCAGCAGCACACACTGTGCATATGATGAAACCTGTGCCATCTCCTGTCATCTGTAACATCGATGCAGGAACAGGCTACCATGGTGCTGATGCACAGGGTGTCTATATAGCAGTATAGCAACGTTAGCATGCTGTTAGCAGTAGAGTGTAATGATATGCTTGAAGGTGTAGCTGAGCAGGCATGATGCATTAAAGCTATGATTGTCATTGTAGTGTTGTTTTCACCAGTGTTGGTTCCAATTGTGTATTGTCTGGCCACGTGCCACTTGGCTGATGTGTGCAGTATTGGCAGCATGTGTTAGAGAGTGGACAGTATGTGTGGGAGGTGTGTAGCACAGATTTGCAGGTGTACAGTTGTGAACATGGTGGAGGTGCACTGTCTGCATGTACATGCATAGTGGACACATGGCCATGGTAACATGTTCTGTATTACACAGTAACACTCCATAGTTTCTATTGGTGGCCAGTATGTATTGTACTACATACATTCTGGAACCTGACTACACATGTGTGTATGACATGGCTTGACACTGTGCTGTGGGTGATACTGTTACTATCTGTCATTGTTTTGCATTCTGGTAGTATACATCACTTCAACAGCCTGACCATAACCAATCATTAGATGATGCCTTGACAACCGACACACAGATGTAGGACACACAGCAACATTTGGATCCTTCAGGTACTATACAATGCCAGTAACCACTGGTATTCACCTGCACCCATTACTGACACCACTCCTGTTTGGCATATAGCTCTCTTAGGTACAAGCAATCACAGTAGGGATATGTCCATCCACGTCTGGTAATGCATACTGTGGCCTATAATGCATTCTCCAGATGACACACACATCTTCCACAAGGGTATCATACAGACAGATGCCTGTTGTCAAACTCATGCTGTAAAGCTATAAGCTAAACTAAGCATAGTCATCCACCTTTACGGAACATATTATCCCCACAGTATCACATAGGTAGTAGCCACCAACATGATGAACAGGTACCGATGTGCACATCCAACCAAGTGTTATGTCATCTCTCCTTTGTTAATCACATTTCCAAAGTTATTTTGGAATCCCTTGGTGGATCACATAAGCAATAAGGGGTCTGCATGCATATTGCATATCCACATAGGTTGTTCTACACCTGCTATGAATAGTAATCATTAACAGACTTTGCTGCGTTTGAACAGATATGACATATACCTTGGCCATAGACCCTCACTCACACATTCCAATAGGAAACGTAATGACTTTGTGTGACACAGATGACCTAGGCCAGGGATCACTGCAGTGGCTGGGCTTATCACAAGCATACAGATATGACCTAAGGTCTGGGAAGCAGCAGCACAGTCTGGCAAGGATGACATCTGTGTTCTTGGAGAAAGCAGGGTTCCCACACATGCAATCATTGAGGTAACATGTACGTATATGTATTTGCCACACAGCTAGCTCACATGTGCAATACATACTGATATATATAGTGGTAAAAGCAAAACACACAATACATTGACCAACAGTGTCACACACATACAGCACACACACACACCAAGTGCAGGACTCAAACCCCTACCTAACTACTTCAGGATACTACAGGAGTACGTGTTAACACGATGTGCTATACACATTACTGGGAGTTCTCTTTTCCACAGGTATATTTGTAGGATGGTGACATCATCACACTTGACAAAGGTTAGTTTACTGCTTTTGAGGTCTCCTACTACTCTCCTAAAATGTTGCTCCTTCCCAAGGAGACAACACACAAACACAGTTACCCAGTGCAGAATTCAAACCCCTACTTAATGATACTGGAGGAGTATGCATTAACACAATTCGCTATACACATTACTGGGAATTATTATTTCCACAGGTATATTTATAGGATGGTGACATCATCAGACTTGACAAAGGTTAGTTTACCGCTTTTGAGGTTTCTTACTACTCTCCTAGAAGGCTGTTCCTTCCCAAGAAAACCACACTCAGTTGTCCAGTGCAGGATTCAAACCCCTACTTAACTACTTTATGATACTACAGGTGTATGCATTAACATGATGCACTATACACATTTCTGGGACTTACCCTTTCCACAGATATATTTGTAGGATGGTGACATCATCAGACTTGACAAAGGTTAGTTTACCGCTTTTGAGCTCTCTTACTACTCTCCTAAAAGTTTGCGCCTTCCCAAGGAGACCACACACAAAGTTGTCCAGTGCAGGATTCAAGCCCCTACCTAACTGCTTCATGATACTACAGGTGTATGCATTAACACAACGCACTATACACATTACTAGGAATTACTCTTTCCACAGGTATATTTGTAGGATGGTGACATCATCAGACTTGATAGAGGTTAGTTTACAAGCTTTTGAGGTCTCTTACTACTCTCCTAAAAGGTTGCTCCTTCCCAATGAGACCACCCACAAACACACACACACATACACAGTTGTCCAGGGCAGAATTTAACCCCCTACCTAACTACTTCATGATACTACAGGAGTACGCATTAACATGACGCGCTATACACATTACTGGGAATTATCCTTTCCACAGGTATATTTGTAGGATGGTGACATCATCAGACTTGACAAAGGTTAGTTTACCACTTTTGTGGTCTCTTACTACTCTCCTAACAGGTTGCTCCTTCCCAAGGAGACCACACACAAAAACATACACACACACAGTTGTCCAGTGCAGGATTCAACCACCTACCTAACTACTTCATGATACTACAGGAGTACGCATTAACACGATGCACTATACACATTATTGGGAATTATCCTTTTCACAGGTATTGTAGGATGGTGACATCATCAGACTATATGAAGTGGGTTACATTAGGTGACATTAGATGGGCTACATTGAAGGAATGTCTAAACACTTTGGGCATGTGATCATTAAAGGTGAGTTTACTATCTACCTGTGTCCCCAGGGCCATAATGACTTTCTCTGTACATGCTGGATTACCACCTATGTGGCAATTTCTGTGCACTTTGTTTTACACAAAGGGGATGACTATGCATTCTTTGCCATTCAGCTTGAGGGCATTGTTTTGACACCAGGTATTTGTCTTTGTAAGACACTTCTGGAGGATGTCTGTGTCAGCTGTACAGTCAATTGTGGACCACAGTTACCATTCATCTGCAAACCTGTTCAGTCATACACCTGCCATGCTTCCCTGTACCTCTGAGCAGTATCTACTGAACAGGTGGGGTCCCAGGACCAAGATCTGTGTGATGCCATTTGTGACTGGCTTAGAGTTGGACTTGGCACCCATAACTATGAACATGTGTGTTTGATCTGCGAGCCACTTGGCCACCTATCTTGTGACATAGCTGTTAATGTTTAAGCTGGTACACTTGTCCATGATGACAGTGTGGGGAATGGTGTAGTAAGCCCTTAGTGAGGTCCGGTGGGCTGTGTGGACTACTTTCACCTCCATCTATGTTCATGGTAACTGTTTTAAATAAGTCAACTAGGTTTGGGAGCCAGGCTCTGCCTTTAACAAGGCAAAGTTGTGTAGAGCCCAGTGTCTGGAGATCTCCAGTGTCTCAGTGTATGGGTTCCATGACAATTGGCTCATTAGCTCTGTAGACCCGGCTGAGTAGACATATTGGGCAATGGTTTCCAGGTTCTGTTTTGGCACACCCTTTGTGGAGCTGAATGACTGTTAGTGTATGCCATTCTTTGGGTACATAGCCTGTGGTACTGTTGAGTCTGGACAGTGAATGTAGGTGAGTGTGTAGTTCCTTATGGGCCTAGTGTAAGACGCATCCTGGGACAACATACAGTCACATTGATGCTATGTTCCTAGCTTTGGTGAGGGCTGTCTTTACCTGCATGTCCATGATGTCTGGGTCTCTGCATCCTTCTGTGATGGACACAGGCCCTTTTGGGGGTGATGGGGGGAGTTTACACTGAACTTATCCCCCTGGATGTGGGCAATGAAAGTTGGTTTGGTGTATTTCATTCCTTTTTTCAGTAGCTGGCAGCATATTTGGAAATTGACACCTACATGCCTGGTATAGCTACTGAAGGCTTTGTGGTTGTTATTCTTACATTCTTTGGCTATTTTTCTTTAGAAACCATCCTTGGATTATTTTATGAGCAATCATTGTTTCTTCCTGATAATGATCAGTGATGCCTTTCCTTTACTGAAGTTGGATCTATCATGTGTTTGTTTCCTCCTTCTCCTGTCTAGCTTATTTATGGACAACAAACACCTGCTTGTTGTCCTATTTTTGGAGGAATGCATCTTGGTTTTATTTGTGATGTCTCATTCCATGCATCCCTGTAGATGCTCATAGGATGCACTTGTAAATGTTTCTGCAGATTGCATACCATTATCCTATAGCAAGAGGTCTTCAGAACTTTCCACTTTGGTCTTGGGAAGTGTGCAGTTTGCTTTTGCAAATGTCTTCACAGTGGTTTCATTAACTGGGTGTGGGTGCGGGATGTGGATGTCCAGTGTGATTACTTCATGATCTGATATTCCCAGCGAGGGGTTAATCTCTGTTGTGGAACACTGGTACCCCATGTTGGTGATGATCATGTCCAGTATGTTGTTACCACTAGTGGGCATGCTGACCAGCTGTTCCAGGGTGTTAGAGTTTCTTAACTGTAGGACACATTGGCCAAAGGACGTCGTATACAAGTAATTCACCCACTCAATGTTTGGGTAGTTGTAATCTCCTCATATAATGGTGTTTGATAGGACCTTTATATTTGCTATTGTTCTCCGGAATACTGAGTGAGGTTCCTGAGACAAGGTACATAATCTGTAGCAGGCTACAATCTGATGGGCAGCTTTGCACAATGTTAGTTGCACTTGCATGGTCTCCAAGGCCTCATGCTGTGCCAGTAACCTGAAGGTGTGGATATCCATAAGGTAAATGGCTACACCCCTTCCTTTTGTATTTCACACGTGGTTTTGGGTCCAAAGGTCCAAAGGTCAGAGTAATTGTGAGTGTTTTACTTGGATCATATCCAGCAGCTCTATGTTTGACATAGCTTTGTATGTTAGGCAGTGAACACCTCTGAGTAGGCAATATGCAAGGGAGTACGGATGGAGCATTTTGCGATGGTCTGTGTATGCCATGTATTTCAGGCCACTAATGCTCTTTGTGAGGTATTGCTGCTGGCTTTCCAGTTGTTGTAGTTGTCTTGTGAGGTACATAGGAACAGTGGTGTTGTACTCTTTTATAGTTCTAGTGAGTGGTGAGTAGATGAGAACAATGTGCTCTTCTATTCTGCATGAGACACATTTTGTAATGAGGTGTGCCACATAAGAGGGTTTCCTGACTACTGTGGGAATGTGCTTATCACAGTTGTATCCACTGTCTGCCTGTGACCCAGGGTCTCTTGTCACACTTACAGTGTGAAGTATACTACCACTTATGTTGTAGTTCTTGGATACAGAGATTTTAACAAAGGTGATGATAATGCACCTTTTGGCATTTAGCTACAGCCCATGGCTTGGACAACAGCCATCTGTCTCAGTGAGGCTCTTTTGTAGGATGTCCACATCTTTAGTGTTTACAGTGATGGTTCCTAGTTTGCAGTCTTCTGGAAACTTCACTAGCCACAGACCTTCCATGTTACTGTTTACTTCAGGGAAGTAGATACTACACAGCCTGGGAAGTTATCTAGTCCCATGGCTGCTGTGATACTGGCTTCAGAGAGTGTTTTTTTACCTGTGCAGCCATGATGACAGTAACTTTGCAGTCTTCCATTATAGACATGTGCTCTTTCATGGGTGAAAGGGGGGTAAAGTTAACACTGATCCTATCTGCCAGGATGTTGCCAATATCAGTTGGTTCTGTACAT
This sequence comes from Protopterus annectens, assembly GCF_019279795.1. Taxonomy (NCBI): domain Eukaryota; kingdom Metazoa; phylum Chordata; order Ceratodontiformes; family Protopteridae; genus Protopterus; species Protopterus annectens. The sequence continues at coordinate 1,232,481,880 of NC_056733.1, forward strand.
TTAGTGCCATTGAGCTGTGACTCAGAACAGATCTGAGTGTAACCATGACACGGACCTGTCTGTTGGAGAGAGCTCTCCTGCATAGACAGTATGCAACAGAGTACAGCTTGGGTTACATTCATTCTTGTTGCATGGGGCTACTATTTGAGGCCAGTAATCCTCTTGTTAAGGTACTTCATTGGTCTTTCTAGCTGCTGAACGTGCCTAGTCAGATTCATCACAAGTGTATTGTGGTACTCTCTGACAGGTCTGATGACTGCTGAGTAGTGTCAACCTCCTTTGACCTACATGCACAGACCTTGGCAGTTTGTGTGAACACATAGCAGGATTTTTAGACCACTTTGTGAATGTGTTTCTGGAAGTAGAGATGACTATACACATTTGTCCATAGATCCCTTATTATCACATCCGTATTTGTGTGTGTGAGCACGCCCAGTATGACCTTTCAGTATCTTCCTGAATGACATTTGCTTCATTTCTTTAAGTGTGTGAGCATGTCCAGTATGACCTTTCAGTGTGATGCTGAACGAAATCCACTACATTTGTTGGAGTGTGTGTGCACACACAGTATACACATTTATACTGTATGTATATGGTAAATCAAGTTGTATTTTTACAGCAGGGCTCACCTTTGTGTCATAGATCAACAGGGATCATGCTGTGCCTGCAGGGCTTCCATGAGACACTTTACATAGACTTATCAACATTTCTACATGCAGGGGGGGGCAGCTATTCTTTGTACATTTCTACCCATGGCACACCGGATTGTTATGTGGGTGTACATAGGATGTGGGTTTCACCTGACACTTATACACATTTGCTGTGCCTGCACTGCTATGTACAGGACGCCATTACACTCAGTACTGTTGCCTATCATACTGGCTTGAGGCATACTACTGTACTACAGATCTTAGCGCCCATTGTCACATATATTAGCTTGCGACTTCATAGCCTACACAACCCACATCACAATGCCTGGCCTGATGTTTTCTGTCTGCATAAGCGTGTGGGTGAGGTTACCCATTTGCCTCTTTAGTGGCATGATACAGCATTGCTTTGTGTTTGCATTAGTGTACAATTGTCCTGCTGTGTCTGTGCCACTGTAATGCTATCATGGCTTAGTGGTTCAGTACTGTGACTATAGTGCACAGTATCCTTGGGTTCAAGCCCTGTCACTGCTTTTTATTTTCATGCTGGCCAGACCAGACTGCTTAAGGAACAGTAAAGCAGATATGAGCATGTTTAACTGACTTTGCTCAACTTTCCCTGACCTTGCCCAAAACTGCATGAGCAATTTTTTTACATATATTAGATATTGGTGAAAGCTTCTTAGCACTGCTTTATATTGCTTAAAACATGGCAATCATGCCTCAGGTGGTGCTGCAGGGCTGCCTATGTCAGATTTATATACTACACTGCCTATACATGATTGGAAACAGGTAGTGTCAAGTTAGGCATCCCTTTTACTTTATGTGCGAGTCAGAGAGAGGTATCATTTCCAGGGTTCCTACTGAGCCAGTGTATGTGCTATGTGTTGCCTCTTTGCCAAGGCCAAGGCATGCTAGGCATGCCTCCTTCTGCCTACTGGGGCAAGCTCAGGTTGTTCCTCCTCCGAGTCACGCTGTGCCTTTGCAGGCCTTGGCAATGGTGTGGGGCTGTTTGGCCCTGCCCCATTCTGTTCCTGCTGCAGCTGTTTTCACAGGATCATATTGTGTAGCATGGCACATACCATGACAATTTGGGTACATGTAGTTGGTGAGTACTGCAAAGCTCCACCAGATGTATCCAGGCACCAGTACCATGACTTGAGCATCTCAAACACTTGCTTGATTACATTTCATGTTTGTGCGTATGTCTCATTATGGAGTTCTTGTTCAGGTGTGTGTGTGCATTTCTGATGGGGGTCATCAGCCACGGCTCCAGTGCATATCCAGCATCCCCCACTAGGTGACCATCAGGGATGTCCCCATTTGCAAATGTCTGGTACAGCTGTGACAGATGCCAGATATGGGAATCATGGTAGCTTCTGGGGCAGCCAGCACACACATTCAGTATTATGCCCTGGGCATCGCACATGACCTGGCAATTGATGGAGTGGAAGCCCTTGCAGTTGATGTAGGCCCTACCCCGCTCACCAGCTGGTGCTTGATGTGTATGTGCGTGCAGTCAATTGCACCCACTACCTCAGGGTATTCCGCTATTTACTGGAAGAGACGCATATTGCTGGCAAATACCTCATGGGAATTGGGGAAATATACATGATCACCGACATGTGCTGACATGGCATTCAGGAACTGGTGCAGTAGCCTTGATGCTGATGCCTGTGAAATCCCCATCATATCACCAGTTGGTCTCTGGAAGGTACCTGTTGCTAGTATTCTTAGGCCAACACATACCTTGGTTTCCACTGGGATGGGTTCCCCTTTGTTGGTTCTGTGTGTGAGGCATGGCCTGCACAGCTCTACAATTTGCTGCAGGAGCTCTCTGTCCACTCTATAGCACTCCACTATCTCCATCTCATGTAGCCCCTTGTAGGTTACCCTGGGTCTATACACTCTTCTCCGTCTCCTCACTGTGGGTTGCTCAGCAGCATTCGCAATGGCACCACCCTCCGCATATTGCACATGTTGCCTTATAACAGCAATGGCAGCCCCTAACATTTTTATGTCTCAGTTTAAGCTTTTTAAGTTTTCACTTCTCTTTGTTGACTGCAGTGTTGCAGTGTTTCTGAGAAAAACATGGGGGAATGCTGTTTGCTGTGTTTTAAGTGCTGGGCTACTATACTGCTTGTGTAATTGGTTGGTTCTGATTGACTTCACCTGGCAGCTCTGCTAGTTCTCCTTGGTTAACTTCCTACTACTTCTTTTCCTTCCTTTTCCCTTTCTGTTTCCACAGAGGGCAGCACCACACAAACAAGCGCAAACACATGCACACGAGCACACACGTGTGCACACAGGCTTACACAAGCTTACACAGGCTTAGGCGGGTGCACATTCGTGTATACAAGCTTAGATGGCCTTAGACAGGCTTACACAGGTGCACACAGACTTAGACAGGTTTACACTCGCGCACACAGTGTAAGCAGCTTTGCAAGAAACTTTAGTGATAGCCACGGCGTACACCTTCAGTTTCTGGGTTTCAGTTTAGACAACTGGAGACACACCTCTTTTAGTCCTGAGTAACTCACAGCAAACACATGCCACTCTGCTCCAATCAGCTTACAGTCTTTTTGATACATACCCCCTCATGATGTCACCCATCTTCTACTCTGTTACTCCCCTTATCGTACTCTTACACTCTAGGGACATGGTTCACATAGCAGGAAAAGTTGGGATTCACTATCCTTATCCTCATTTGCATAGGATTGCCTACTAATGCTTGGTTACATCTCTCAGACTGAGCTTCCCCCCTTAGCAACCTCTACTCAGTCGCCATGTTGTCTTCAGCCTGCCATTCACTTGCATGGTAGTTGACTATTTTGAATGAAATACCTATTTGTGGCTTTTATTTTTTGTTTTTATGGTTTTTAGAGCCCAGCAAGTTTGTGCGGCGCTGCTCTACGCTTAAACATCAGAGATCGAGGGAAAAAAATATTTTTTTATTATTTTGCAACACATAAAAATGCCAATGGCCGTATATTTGGCCATTGGCATGCTTCCTCAACTGGATGCATCCTTTATTTGGAGCTGTCATGGCTCTGTTTTGCTATTTACAGAATAGTAGTCAGTTGCCAACCGAGTACATTTCTACAAATAACACTACTCTTGCTCGGACAGGTTAGTGTTTCCTGGATCGCAAATTTACCTCATTTGCATAGCTTTCAGCAGCAAATGAGGTAATTTGCATAAACTAACCCTATCTGTGCAAGAGTCGTTTTAGGAGCTCTCTTGAACACCCCTGCCATCTGTTCCTGGATCGCTCGGCAGACATGTTGGCTGCATGGAGTCTTACTCTAGTCTTAGACTCCGTGCAATCCGGCCCATACTCTTTGTTCTCAAGGTAATTATTTAAATCACCCATTCGGATCCATTTTTTACTGCATTTATTACCCTGAATTTAAAACAGTGGTCCTTACCCTTACTTCTAGATGCAATTAGTGAAACATATATTATTACGTTGTCATATGTTACAAGCTGTGGTGATTAAACATGTAACAAATGTGTGTTTAACCAATTATCATTCTGCCTGCCTCAGATGTTTGTCATTTAGCTTGCCTGTTGTCCACAGTATTGTTATGTAACCAAGACACTTGCTGGCTGTTTATGTAAATCATTACATGATGACAGTACAATCTCTAGATTTGAACATTCATATAGTTTTACAACACTAATGGTCAAGGTGTATGTCTCTAATCCTATACAGGTTTTCACAAAAAAAATACTGACATCCTATTTATGAATTGGACATTGCAGGCCAGGCATTTATAATGTACATCTGTCTATAATGGACATGTGTCAGTCCCACTGTAAATTTACATAATTTTCATATTTTCTTCTATGCTATTCATGGGAATGTTCTGTGTGATAGACATTTGCTTTTATTTTCTGTTGTGTTTTGCAATTAATCTTGATAGAGCATAGAAGTCATGGAGGTTTTTGTCTTAGACAATGAAGAGTGCATGCCAGGCCACTGCCAGACTCTTGTGATAATGATGGTGATGACTATGATGATGATGATGAGAAAACTGGACCTGCCTCTGCCCGAGCCATCATCCCTGCAGCCATGAAGAGATGATACCTTGACCAGAATAGAGGCGATTATTGGGAGGTGATGCAGGAGGTTATAACCTTTGTATACTGAGCACAAATGAGGGACATGATAGGGACATTCTTTCAAGATATGGCACAGGCTATTCATGATTCCTTCAGGGAAATAGCACATGAGGTCATTTGGGAGTCTCAGCTTCATAAGTCTGGTCCCTCTGGTCCATAAGTATTGTCTTTTTGCTCCACTTGTGTTCCGCTGCCAACATGCTGATTGCCATATAATTGATTGGACTGTATAGGCACTTCTGTGCATGCATACCATGTAGCTGTCAAGTTTGTGGTATTGTCTTGTGACATTTAATTCTATTGCAATATGTGCATGACACATATTAACACATTATACTTTCCTCCCACATTCAGTTGTCCATGTATTGTGGCAGTTAACCTGCAGCTACTGCTGCAAGAAATGTGTTTTACTGCAGCAAATGGAGACAACATATGTTGTCGATAATCCATAACTACTACTATGGTATGGCTTGGAATTTTGCATTGCCATATCATGTATGTGCAATAAGAGGACATGTCATTCCCCATGTGTTTTGGATGACAGTTGCCAAGATATCCCACTGGCATGATGTGGTATTGTGTGTCATGGGCTGGTAATACTGATGACATGTGGGATCATATACAGGTATATCATATATATGTGCAGTCCTCCCTTTCTGTCTGCATCAAACAGCAATGTAGCATTAATCTATGCACATTGTTACAGATAATTTATTCTTTAAAAGTAAAATATGCCATGTTTGCTGTATCTTAAATAGCCACATCCATTATTTAATCACATAAATTTCACACCTTCTGCAAATAGTTGTACTCATTAACTGATTGTATATATGTGTGCACATAACTGGATCCATGCCAACGCACACAGTTGTACTTTTGATATGTGAGCATTCACTGACTTATCTCTGATGCACTGTAATGATGCTCACAGGAGAGTCCTCTGCTCAGTAATGAGCAGGGTGGGTGACATACACCTGCATTCATTTATTTGACATTTACATGACAGTATATGTGTATGTGCTTGAAATTCTTAGCTTGCTCACCTATGCATGTTGATATTACATAATGGCACATTACTTTGTATGTGTGTTTTATACATAGCCAGTTCTGTGGAAATCAGTAGTCACTCTTCTGATGTGACATACATTTTCCATTTGGTTAAATTTAAATATATTTTAAGTTTGTACAGTACCCTGGGTGCTATACACTTGCATTTGCAATGTGTCAACTTACCTTCTCTTGCTTTTCCCTGATGCGGGCACAGGTTGTCCACCTCCTTTCTACCTAAATATTTCCCTGTTATATTTTGCAGATATGTTTGCCTTTGTTGCAATTATTGACCATTGCCATGTGTTATGCTGTTGACATGTTGAACATGTGCCACATGTATGGCCATTTTAAGATGCGGTACACCTGCACACAAGTCGCTGGCTACTGCTTGCAATACATCCTTGTTCTCATTACACTTATGTGTTAATCACTGTATTTTGTTGATATCCATGTGCACAACCTGCTGTATTTATTAAGCTGTAGTGTTATATTTTTGTAAATATTCTTACATGTTATTGGTGTGTTTATGTGTATTGACCTTGATTTAATGTACATTCCATTTAGGTCACTGACAGTCATACATGCACGTCTATACCTGTGTGTTGCCTTAGCATGGCATATGTGTATGAACAGGGTTTATATTAAATTACCAAAGAGACATTACAGCGAATGCCTCTTTGTCAACATGAAAAGAGCGAACTGAGAATTACGCAAATGGCCGAATCATAGATTCTTTTCCTAGGGAAAAAAAAAATCAATGATCTGGCCAGGAATGACATATCACTGTGCCCCCCACACCCCCCCCTAATGAAATACACCAACTCTGAGATCGCACTACACTGGGGAAAGGGGCAAATTTACGCTGATAGACAAGCAATTTTTTTCCCTAGGAAAAAAATCTCTGATTCGGCCGTTTGCTCTTTTCGTGTCGACGAAGAGGCATTCTCTGTAATGCCTCTTCGATAATATGATATAGGCCCTTGCAAGCAGGCATATTTTATTAGTACATGACTTATGGACATAATATGTAGTTGGCTCTGAGCTTACTACACAGATTGCTGAAGATATGTATAACAAAGAGAATGAAACTTTAAAGCAAATATATTTTGTTAGGAAATGAATTACGGAAATATCCATAGTTGTCTGTAATGTTTCTGGATAGATTTCTGAAAATATGTATTATGAATTCCATGAAGCTTACATTGAGATAGTTGGTATTTTTTTTTCAAGTTATATTCCATAGTTGTCCTTAAGTTTACTGGACTGATTCTGTTATATATATGTATGTAAGACTCTCAGGATGCTTCAACTCTGATAATCTTTCACTAACTTTGTTAATATACAACATGCTTTGACAGTGTTTTCTCTGTACTTTCAGAATATTTGCAAGTTTCTTTAGTGAGCCATTGCTACTGTGATACTCCTTTGTGCACTGAGGTATTTTGAGTTTACTGAGGTACATTTACATATTAAACCGTTATTCGGAAGGTTTATGGGGCCAGATTCCAGATCAGGTATTTTAGCAGTTTTGTTTTCCTGTTCATAACTGTGCAAACAGGAAAACAAAACTGCTAAAATACCTGATATTACCAACAGTGAATGATACTATTATGTGTAGGCTTTGATGGATCTCTGTCTCACTGTATAATGTTTTTTTTTTCTTTTTATCTATCTGATGACCAGGTAAGCCCACTGAGAAATTATCCTTTTTCAGGGGAAAGCCTAGAGCATTGCATAGTTAAGTGAGTCACTTAGAGTCCAACAGCAGACAGATGAAGGTGGAAGGAAACAAACCCTGTAGCCTGGGTACAGGCTCTCTAAATGCTCATAATTTTAGTCATCTGTGCTAATGCTAGCTGTTAACAAGGGGTTGACTAAATACAGTAAAGGAATGTTTTTCACATGAATGTAACATTATTGATGAACTATAATCAAAGTTGTACCTTTCAGTATTAGCCATCATGGTTGAAATGGGCAGCCTGAGGCACACTCAAGCAAATCTGCAGTCTGTGGCTACCACTCCATCCATACAGTATAAGAAGGAATCAGCACTGCAAACTAAACAAGGATATACATTTTGAGCCTCAAGAGCAGGACCACACTCAAGCAAATCTGCAGTCTGCGGCTACCACTCCACTCATACAGTATAAGAAGGAATCAGTACTGCAAACTAAACAAGGATATACACTTTGAGCCTCAAGAGCAGGAGCACACTCAAGCAAATCTGCAGTCTATGGCTACCACTCCACCCATACAGTATAAGAAGGAATCAGTACTGCAAACTAAACAAGGATATACATTTTGAGCCTCGAGCAGGAGCACACTCAAGCAAATCTGCAGTCTGTAGCTACCACTCCACCCATACAGTATAAGAAGGAATCAGTACTGCAAACTAAACAAGGATATACATTTTGAGCCTCAGGAGCAGGATCAGTCCACCCAGGCATTCTACTTGTATGTTTTATGAGAGTGAAGCTATTACATTAGCAGTATTTCTTAGCAGTTCTCAGCTTGCTAATAAAACTGACTGTTGTAGCCTTGTGTCCTCCCCACCCCACCCTCACTAGTACAGTAATCCTAACTGTCCAATAGACAGTATACATTTAATTTCCATCCTTGTAACTAAATTAACCATCAAGCAGCCCTCTCAGTGCTTTCTGCCTTAGTTTGTATCACTTGGAGGCCCACCTGTTTATTTGCATCTCTATTCCCCTTCATTGCTAATGTATCTCCTTAGTCTAATCTGTGTACAAACTGGTTACTAATCAGCAAGTCAATGTGAAGTCACACTCCCAATCCTAATAAACTTCACTGTCTCTTCTCTCCTTCACTTTACAGGTAGTTTGAATTATTACTTACCCCCTCTGAGGCCTTCACTGATTTCCACTGATTGCCTCTCTGGTTTCTTTGCATTCAACCTGGTTTACACCCCTTGTGCTAACTCCCTCCCCCAATACAAAGTCTATATTAGAATCCTGATGAGCATGGAGCCATCTTTAAATTTCTAGTCTCCCAACCAGGACACAGGTGCTCTTCAGAAATTACACTCTGCTTGCCAGTAAGCCATTAGACCTCAAGAATTTTTTTAAAGTGTTCAGATTTGTAAAGTAATACTTATTTTTTTCTCTTGTCTTGGTTGGCTCTGCCCCACTCCGTTCACCCTCGCTAATGCTCGGGCTCTCTCCGATCCCCTGCCCTGCCCCCTATTCCCTCCCGCCACAACTACCTCTACATTTATAGTAATCACAGCCACACCCACAGCTCACATCACCTCCACTAATCACAGCTCCTCAAGTCATATCACATTATACCACACCAACTTGCTCCACACAAAATACTCCCAATCACTCTCATTCCCACTAGGCATTTTTTACATCACCCACACTACTTCCCCATCCACATATAGTGCAAACCTATTATTCCTATTCAGACCCCACACCTAGAAACAACTTAACCTTTGTAACCATGACTATCACACAACTAAGTGTAGTCTGTCGTCTCATAATTCTTTACAACACCAAAAGTTATCACTCTAGCAATATCCCTAAACTTAGTAGCACAACACTACATTATGCACTCGCATATACAGACACCACACATTATAATAATATCTGCCCACATTTATTCAAGAACTACATAATGGACCAATTCAGAACTAAGCACATATGCTCTCATTTCTACTCCAAAAAAAACACAATACTTTCTCACACTCCTCACCAAACTCCAACATCTGTATAACCATTTTAACTCCAGGCTCACCATAAGTGGGGATATCCACCCAACCCATGCCCAAATCCATCCTGTCCAACACAAACTGCTCTAACACAAATGTCAGAACATAACACACCCACTTTCTTCATCCCTGGGCAAATCAACAACAGCAGCAAAACCAACCATCTTTTAATGCTAAATATTAAGATTAGAAGTATCAAAAATAAAATACCTGAACTCCAGGCCACAATAGCACACTACTCTCCAGACATAGTTGCTTTAACAGAAACCTGGCTAAATAAAAACATAGTTAACTCAGAAGTTCTCCCTACTGGCTACAATATTATTAGACAAGACATACCACTTCGTAAAGGGGGTGGAACTGCCTTACTGTACAAGTCCAACTTAACTGTCCATCAATTACCAAACTCCTACCCCTCCACCAATAATTGGGACATACTTATCTCACAACGTCAACTTCACCCTAAAAAGGTCATCACCACAATTGTGATCTTTATTCCACCTGGTAATACACCTGCTAGCCTTGAAGACTTCTTATCCTGGTGTTCTTCCATATACTCACAAGAAATGTTTATTCTGGGGGACTTCAACCTAGATTGGTTCACCTGCATATCAGAACCACCAAGTAATCTAATAAATCTCCATGGCTACCAGCAGCTAGTCCAAATTCCAACTAGATGTGATAAAAAATCTAAAAGGGAATCCATCCTTGACTGGGTCCTAACTGACAACCCCACATTGTACCCTCACACAGGAAGTCTCCCAGACACCTTAAGTGACCACAACATAATATACTTTATATGTAGTAGAACAAGAATATGCAAAACCACTAACTATATATCCACTAGAAACACAAAAAAATTCTCTCCTGAGGTCCTCAACACTTTACTCTGTAACTGTGACTGGACCCCCCTAAAATACCCTCCCACTTGACCAGGTTATAGCATATTTCAACAAAACATTTCTACAACACCTAGACACTGTTGCTCCATTGTGCAAAATCAAGGGTAGAACCTCTACAACCCCCTGGCTCAGTAAAGAAACCAAACAAATCCTCAAGTCCAGAGACACTGCCTGGCTTTACTATCAAAAAACAAAGAAACTGCATTAGGCTGGACAAAAAATCCTACTACACAACATTACAAACTAAATACCAACACAACCCACAAAAATTTTGGAAAAATGTCAACCAGCTATTAAAATCCACCCAAAAGGCTACCCCCAATCCAACCACCCCTGACACTAAAGTTCCCATCGAAACACAATTCAACTCCCACTTTGTGAACTCAATTCTATCCTTAGTATCACAGGACAGTTCCTTCCTTACTATCCCCCTCAACACAAATAACACTAATACAAGCTTTACCCTCAAAACAGTTTCTACCATTTCAATCAAAAGCATGCTCTTCAAACTAAAAACCTCTTCAACAGCAACCGACCTACTCCCCAGCTATTTCTTGAAACACACAGCAGATGCTATTGCTATCCCAGTCTCCACTCTCGTAAACAGATCAATTGTTGAAAACTATGTGCCCAAACTCTGGAAAATATCCTATGTTACACCCATACATAAAGGTGGGACCTCCACTGAACTTAATAACTACAGATCCATTGGTTTACTCTCCCCCCTGGCCAAAATCCTAGAAAAATGCATCCATACCCAGATGCTAAACTATCTCCTAGACAGCAACATCCTGTCACCTACTCAGTATGGTTTCAGACCTGCCCATAGTACCACTACAGCCCTCCTCTGCTTCACAGACACAGTAAACCATCTCAAAAATGAAGTTCTACAAATATCACCTCTTTTTTTTGGATATGTCCAAAGCATTTGACACAATCTCACACCAAATCCTGCTAAACAAACCAAACCAGTATCCTCTATCAAATTCCACTCTTACCAGATTCCAAAGCTACTTAACTGACAGGTACCAAGCTGTGAAATGGGAAAATTCTCTCTCTCCTCAGCTGCCCATAACTATAGGAGTCCCACAGGGTTCTATCTTAGCAGGGACGTCGGGAGGCATAGGCACTGTACTGATTTCAGTACAACTTTTTTAGAAGGGGGTAGCTTTTTTGAAAAAAAAAATGTACATATTTAAAGGGTGTTGGCTCCTTTAAGGAGCACACCAGCCAGTCGGAAGTGAGCTCACATCATGTCCGGCTAGCTGGCTGTGAGCAGGAAACAAACTTGGAAGGCAAGCAATGGATTCACGAGCGGGAAACAAAGGTAGGATTATCGGAAGGTGGCTGCAAGCAGGAAACAAACTTGGAAGGCAAGCAATGAATTATAAGAAGGGAAACATTCGTGAGTGGGAAACAATCACAAATGGATTATCGGAAGGGAAACAAAGGTGTGTGTGTGTGTGTGTGTGTGTGTGTGTGTGTGTGTGTGTGTGTGTGTGTGTGTGTGTGTGTGTGTGTGTGTGTGTGTGTGTGTGTTTTGGGCTTTTGTCCCCCCCCCACAATAAATGTTGGCTTTTTCCAGATTTCTTGTGCTGCAAAGTTCAGAAATACAGCTGCGTGTCAACATTTTGCAAGGAGCTGAGAGCTGCAGGGGAACTTAAGTTTAGTGCTGCTTATGCAGTGTCTGCTTCAACTGTTAATAGCACAACAGGTAGTGTACTTGCTTTTGATGCAGAAGGCTGTGGGTTCTTCTCCCACAGTAGGTAGATGCATTGCCGATAACTGTACTGTGTTGTAAAGGGGGTTGGATGCTGCAGTCTGTTTTGGTGAAGATATCTAGTAGTAATTATGAACCTGTTATCAGTTTGCCATCTGTTCCCTATTGCAATAAATATAGCGTATCATTGTTTTTAATGCAACATAGGCAATTTATTCCTCAAGGGAAACAGGCACATTATTTGTAGATGAAACCATAAAATATAAAGTTGTTTGCTAGCAGCAGCCTCTTCATTAGTTACAGATTTCTCTAATGTGGAATTATGTAGATGGCATTTTCAAGTTCAGAGATTGTGCATATTTACTGATACTGGTAGACTGTAGAAGTTTGAGTAGACTTTTATGATGGAAGGTGTATCAAAGAGCACGTGTATGTTTCATGTGCAAGGGGCCTATGATTTGAAAATAGCCCAAAGTTAATCTTTATCTGCCACTGGCAAAATGTATTTTCTTTGAATGTGGGTTTTAATGCTGTTTCAATGAATGTGAGTTTCAAGGGCAGAGAAGTTTTAATGCTAAGTCTAGTTTCATTGTGAGACTGCATTGCTTTGTTTAGCAGATATTTATTGGTGTTCGTGCTGTAAAATGCAAAATAAAACCTTTTCTGGCAAATCATTTAGGAATGAAGTCAATAAATAATGACCAACATTAAGTTTCAGACATCATAATCTTCAGAAAAATGCATGCTAAAGCAAGACCTGATATTCTAGCAACTGTCTTAAGTTTATACAAGGTAAATTTTTAGTACTGTTTGTATGTTCCCCTAATATATTTGGCCTTGTCCAGATTTCCTGCATTAAGATGTTGAGAGGTATGTGCAAATAAATTGCTTTATAGAATTAGGAATATCCAAACCTCTTAACTGTCCCCAATTTTGGCTCAAAATGTTGCTCTCCCCCTAATAATCTCTCTGCAAAATAACAATTTTGGAAGAAAACGTGGAGGGTTTACTTTACTTTTATAAATAACTGTAATGATCAGAGTTATACATTACTTTTATTTCAGAAATGCATGTAGATTCTCTAATTTTGTCAGCTGCTCTAAGTTAACTGTGCTCATATTAAAATAGTGTCCCTTCTTTGACAGGTTCCCATCTGTATTGTCTGGCAATTTTATATTTTTGCATCACATTTTTGGTCCGTTTTTCATAAAATTGTGGTTTTCTGGCAAATTAGTGGCAAATTGTTAAAGACCGAAGTTAGAAAATAATGGCAGACATTTGAGTTTCTGATTTCATACCTTTCAGAAAATGTGTACTAATGCAAGACCAACTACTATTCTATTATCTTTCTAAGTTTATAAGAGCAATATTTAAAAAAATGTCCTTATTTTTGGGCCTTTGCCTCAGTTTTATTTATGAGTTTGTTGCTCTAAGAGGTTGAGGTGTGTGTGTGTGTGTGTGTGTGTGTGTGTGTGTGTGTGTGGTAGGTAGGTAGGTAGCATACATCTCAACTGTCCAAATTTTGCAGAATGTCCAGATTTTTACCCCATATTTTTTGTCTGTTCCTCATAAATTTTGTGATTTTTTAGAAAATCATTTGAAGGCTGAAGTTGCTAAATAATGACAGACATTTGAGTTTCAGACTTCATGTCCTTAAGAAAAATTCATACTAGCACAAATCCTGTTATTCTAGCAACTTTCTCATACTAGCACAAATGCTGTTATTCTAGCAACTTTCTAAGTTCATGAGAGCATTATTTAATATATGTCCCTGTTTATTTTAGGCTTTGTCCATATTTCTTGCACTAAGAGGTAGGTAGGGGTGTGTGTGTGTGAATGAAACATCCTAGTTAGGGGTAGCAGGTGGTTAGTAATTTACTCAAGCTCAAAACCTGTACCTTAGTTACATAAAACAAAAGCATAAATTCTCTATCCTAACTACCATGCTGCATTTTTCAAAAAACTGACATTTCAGGTTAATTTTCAGTTCAAGGAACCGAGTTTGAGTGAATTTATATTATATTACTGAAGAGGCATTACGGCGAATGCCTCTTCATCGACACTAAAAGAGCGAACTGTGAATTACGAGAATGGCTGTAGCTTGGCTGGGGAGGGGAGTAGCAGTTTGAGAGCTGTGAGTACAAATTTGAAAATCCTAACTACACCCCTGTATCTTAGGGCCACTACTATTCACAGTCTTCACAAATTACCTCCATACCTCCACACAGCATGCATCTATAATTCAGTATGCAGATGAAACTACCTTAATTTGTGCTGCACAAAACATTCTCACCCTCCTGCAAGCAACTCAACTAGCATTCCCTGACATTGAAAACTACCTTACCAAAGCCCAACTTATCCTCAGTCCAAAGAAAACTCAGCTTATGATCATAGCCAGTTCTAATAAAAACACTAACAGTCAATTCACTATCTACTCCATAAATGCTACTCCAATTGCTCCAGTGGCACAGGCTAAGCTATTGGGAATAACCATAGACTCCACCTAAAATTTGATAGTCATCTCAATTTAACTATTAAAAAAGTACATGCCAAACTGGGGTCACTCTACCGTATCAAACCATTTCTTACCAACAACACAACATCAGCCATTGCTCGCTCCCAACTTCTATCCACCCTACTCTATGCATCTTCCATTCTGACCAATCTCAACAAAACTGAACTAAGCAAAGTGGAAGCCTGCTATAACAGAATTGCCCACTTTGCTGCAAATTGCCCATATAGAACTCATCACTGTACTGCTTTGAGACAACCCCACTGGCTTGAACTGCCCAACCTCCTAACCTACAATCAGCTCTGCCTCTGTCAGTCTATCTATTACCTCCCCAATAAGTGTCCTGGCCTCAAAAACCTAGTACATCACTCAGCCAAAAGGCCAACAGCTACAATATCTTTGGAGATGCACTATATAGTAGTTCGGTGGCTAAAAAATGGAACTCTCTCCCCACTAGCATTCAAAACACATCATCTAAAGCCTCCTTTAAAGACTTCATCAGGCAACATCTCAAGCAAAGTTGGCAGTGCCATGATTGTTCCCCAGGCTAGTGAAAGCGGATAACATATACATACTAAATCTTGAACAATTGATAATAGTTTTCAATCTTAATCGCAAACACTGGCTAATCAACAATGTATGTACTGTACCTGTGTACTATGTATGTATTCTACCTATTTTCCAAATTTCAGCTGTACACCACAAATCTATTCATTACCTTTATTTTTAAAATTAATATTTTTTGTTTGTTCTCTCCACTGTAACTGTTTATGTGTGGCATACCACTGTAAAAACATGTCTCTTGTAATTTGTGTGTATACTGATCATGTCTAAATAACTAAATGTGTCTGTAATTTTAATTTGTGGAGCTTTTCTCCCTGGGCCTCTGCTGAAAAAGGGCCTTTTCGGCTCAGTCAGACACCCCCGGTTAACAAATGTAAAATAAATAAAAATAAAAAAAAAAGTATCAATTGCCTCATGTTTGTTGACAGCCACCTAATTCTTAAACAATTAAATACAGTGTGTGAGATATGTAATTATACATTGCCACTGGAGACAGGGCTATCACAAAGAGCCAATATACTGTAAGCACCAAGCAGGTTGTCAAAGACACTCAGCTCTACATTCTACTTTCCACTCTCACTAATAACCTGGCACATAGACTGATGTAGGCAGAGGCCTTAAAAAACAACCTTGACAGTAATGAAAGAAATACTTGTTAAATTAGTACAAGCGTGGGATCTATGTCAGAACAGCAAAAAATCAAACCATCGAATGCTCCCATGTGCGAATAATCAGGAACTTGAAATCCCTATTGTGGGGGGCTGTGCCCCCACACCCCCCGCTAAATATATATTCCTACTCCGAGATTGCACTACAGGGAGGAAAGGGCAAATATTCCAATCTTAACTGTACTGCGATCCCCAAAAAGCAATATTGAATTCCTGATTTTTTGCTCATGTGAGCGCTTGACATTTTGTGTTTTTGTCGTTCTAAAGTAGACCCCAAGCATGGGACAATTGGTGGTGGTGGTGGTAGGAAGAGAAGACACTGTGCTAATGATGATGAATTCTAAAAAAAAAATGGTATACCTATAAAACGTCAGTGGAGAGGAGAGAAAAAAATCTGATGCTTTCAGGAAGTCTGTAACAATTTTTTGTGGAGGAAGAATCTGCAGTCTAATCAGAGCATGCTAGAAAGGCCAGAATACAATCTGGAAAGCTCAAGAAGGCAAGATAGGGAGAGGTGTACTGTGCGATAATGTTTTCATCAATGGCTCAAAGCTGGACATGGGGGCAGGTAGAAATGGGGAGATGAAGGCATACAACCAAGGGAGCCTATAAAGAGAAGGTTGTGGAAATATATTAACTTTCTTTGTGAAATGGAGGTAAACATTCAGAATGTGATAATTTGGTTAGGTGGAATGATGTGTGTGGATATGTTTCATGTAATGAAGATGAATATGGGGCAGACTACTACACTGAGTTTCCACCCCTAACCAGGGAAGGTCAATATACAAATGGGAATAAACAGAGGTACCAACATTTTCAGAAGAAGGGAGGGAGAAGGGGGAGAGGGAGGTACTAATATCATTGCACCCAACCCCCATTACTGCCAGTTATGCTAATAATGATTTAGCAGATGAAGTGTTACAAACTGGCACCACCCATACATACAGGAATTTTTCTATTTACAATTTTAGTGGTATCTCTATTACTAAAGTGCATTTTAAGTTGCTTAGTAAAGGATTCAAATGTATTCCCTATACTAAAGGGGACTTAGTACAAACCATTATTGATATGAAATTATTTTTAAGGAAGGTAAATCTGGAAACCATATTACCACCCATGGATTCTGATTTTGATCTTCAGCACCCTACTCTTACCCGACATAGTACTTTCAACCCCCCTTTTCATCCGCAAATCAGGAACCTTGATATGGTGCTTGAAAAAGAAATTAGAAAAGTATTTGATCAAAAATTGATGGAAAGCAACCTTACAAAACAAGAATATGAGACTTTGAATGAACTTTGAATACTGGTATTAGAATCATGAAACCAGATAAGGGAGGGGGGGTAGTTATTATGGAAAATATCATTTATAAAGGGAAAATGAACTGCATTCTTAGAGAGGAATCTAAATATAAATGTGTATCACTCAATGAAGTTAATTTAGCTTATCATAAAATAGATATTGCATTGAACAACATGATTGTGGAAGGCACAATTGACAACAAAATGTACAAATTTTTACACGTATCCAAACCAAAAATTCCTATAATTTTCGGGATACCGAAAGTGCATAAGAATGTGTACAATCCCCCTTTAAGACCGATTGTTGCGGCGGATGGATCAAAAACGCTTCCCATGGCGAAATATGTTGATTTAAAGATGAAACACATATGCAATGAAAATAATCATATATTAAAAGACTCATGGGATTTACTGAGATGCATCACATCGGACCTTATGTCAGACAATCTTATTTTTGTTACAATTGATGTAATAGATCTTTTTACTTGCATACCCCATGATGAAGGGTTAGGAATGTTTGAAGATATGGTATTTGCTGACAAAAAGCTTACACACTCTGAGAAGATAGCTATTGTTGAACTTGCTGACATTGTACTCAAATATAATTTCATTCTTTTTAATGGAGAATATTATCAACAGATACAGGGAGTATCAATGGGTGCAGCATGCGCACCAACTTACGCCAATATAGTGTTAGCTAGTTGGGAAACTTTATATATTCTGAATTCAACATTTAACCAATATTGGTCTTTATACCGTCACTACCTGGACAATATAGTTATTTTTTGGATAGGGAGTAATGATAAATTATCTGAATTTTTTGAGTACATTCAGAGTACGACAAGTTTTTTTAAATTTACGTACACTACCTCCACAGACCACTTACAATACTTAGATATAGAAGTTTACAAAAATAAGAACAAGAATGATTTTGAAACAAAAGTATATAGAAAAAGCACATTTTGTAATTCCTTTCTGCACTATGCAAGTGCACACCCCCCACACTGCAAAAAGAATATAGTTAAAGGACAGTTTGTGAGGGGGTGTCGCATGACAAGTAAGGATGAGGATTTTCAAATAGAATGTAATATACTTGAAGGGATGTTTTGTGCAAGGGGGTATCCAACTGAGTTTGTAAAAAACATTAGAGAGAACAAAGTAGAACAACTAAATTTAAACCTATAAAGGGAAGTTTGGTAAACAATAAATTTAATACTAAGGATACTAAAAATAATAAAAATAATAAAACACATGGTGTGGATGCACATTACGAGTCTGCATTAATCTTAGAGTACAACACCTTTAATTCTAAGGTCAAAAGGTTATTCCAGACTGAATGGGATAAATTTATATCTTTTTCAGATATCGAAAATATTAATAAATGTACCCCTAGAATAGTATATAAGAATGCATGGAGTATAAAAAAGATATCGGAGAACAACAAAATAAGTAATAATGACATCTTTAACAATACAACAATACTAAGAGAAAGTAAGAATGGAACGTACAAATGTGGACATTGTTAGCAATGTAATTATATTCTAAATAAAGGAGAGATACACTTGGAAATTAGGGATGTAACTATCAACAGTAATGGGCACTACAATTGTGAAACGAAGGGGGTGATATACCTGGCTATATGTGTAAAATGCAGTTCATTTTTTATATTGGTAAAACAGAGAGGGTGCTGAAGAGAAGAATCTATGAACATATATATGAAATATCCAAATCCAAGGAGACTAATGCGTTGTACAAACACACTAGAGTGTGTGACAGCTCAAGATTTTTATTTTTTGTTTTAGAACAAGTTAAAAGGGAAATGAGGGGAGATTTGTGGGAGGAATGGCTGGAATATAAGGAGCTTTGGTGGCAAATCATGTTAGAAGCCACTAAAATACCTGGGTTAAATGAACATGTATCATTGTCCCCTGTGTTAAAACTAAGAGCAGCTAAAATATAAATCAAATGATGGCATACTATTATTTTAACAATAGATGGTGCTATTAACATTATGAATGGAAAAGTAAAATGAAAATACAATGAAGAGAATGAAATCATACATATTTTAATTATTTATTTATTCTAACTGTTATTTATTTAAGCAATTTGATTACAGTGCATATTTATTTATTATTTATGTATTTTGGAGATTTTATTAAAGTTTTAAATGAGACAATTGATTTTAAAATGGGCTACACACTGTATAAAATGTGATGGAAGTTTTTAATATGTATGAGCCATAGTGTTTCATTGGAGGAACCAGGATGCAAATTTTATTACTGGTTGAATTAAATTTAATTGTACTATATAATTACTAATTAAGTACAATTAACTCATCTGATGAAGTCCTATTTCGTTGTGGACGAAAACGCATTGTTACTGAAGAGCGTTTATGTGTTGTGACTACTTGTCGAATAAAAAGTTTTCATCATTTTGCTGGTGTACACTCCTTTCCATCTGGTTGGATTTATTGTTTTTTCCATCTGGTTGGATTTATGGAGAGGAGAGAAAAAAAATCTGATGCTTTCAGGAAGTCTGTAACAATTTTTTGTGGAGGAAGAATCTGCAGTCTAATCAGAGCATGCTAGAAAGGCCAGAATACAATCTGGAAAGCTCAAGAAGGCAAGATAGGGAGAGGTGTACTGTGCGATAATGTTTTCATCAATGACTCAAAGCTGGACATGGGGGCAGGTAGAAATGGGGAGATGAAGGCATACAACCAAGGGAGCCTATAAAGAGAAGGTTGTGGAAATATATTAACTTTCTTTGTGAAATGGAGGTAAACATTCAGAATGTGATAATCTGGTTAGGTGGAATGATGTGGGTAGAAGGACGGGCATAGAGATAGAATAACTGTTCTTAGGGAGACTCTTAATTATGAAATTGTAACAATAAAAAGCTAGTGGGACATAGAGATGAGCCATTTGGCCAATTATGGTTTGTCATTGTGGATGACAGAAAAAAAAAAACAGAACCTAAAAAAAAGTAAGTTTTTGTTCTGAGATAAGCTGAATGGTGGGCAGTGGCTCAAATTAGACATAGCTTGTCTGTTATTAGTAAATAAGAAAGGAAAGTCTGCATTTGTGGGCAACCCCTGCTGCCCACTGAGTAAGTGGAAAGAAATGGAAGACAAAAGGTCAGATAAGCTTAGTCTACAGAGGTTTGGGTAAAACTAAAGCTAATTGAGTTACTGTTAAATTAAAAATGAGGCAAGGAGAAGAACAAGGATTATCTGAGACAATGAGGAAACAGAAATGTTAACTGAATAGACAAGAAAGACTGCCAGAACAGTCCCAGTCTGGAGGCCAGCAGTTGTACTGTATTTGATATTTCACTCTATATCAACAGGAAACCATGAAACAAGCTACATGAAAGGAATACTGAAGATGTGGAGAAGTGGAAGCTGGAAGGTTATGTCTGGAATTATAATGGCAATTGTAGAAAACAGCTAGCCACACTGATGTCACCACCAACTCAATTTACTTAGCACTTTCGTCAGAATCAATATCAGACCATCAGAATACTAGTACACTCCACAATAACATTTAAATACACACTCCTGCTTCCCTATTGGTCATTCTCACCCTCAGTTAATTACATGAACTCTTAAATGAATCCTGTGCTACAAAACTGTAAAAACAAATGCATATATAAAAGCACAACCTTAATGACTAAAACATATGTAAATCATTCATGAACATTAATAAAATCACAAATATAACTATACGAACCAATGGTTCTTACAGAAAAAAGGCAGATTTCAATTTTAATAAAAGGCCAATTGAAATTCTATCATTTAGCTCTTGCGACTCACATGCATTAGTCTGTATCTGCCATTTCAATTCTTTAAATTCAAGAAAGTCATCCAAAGGCCCTCCCTGATGCCCCAGGTCAACATGATCAATTGCAAAAAATTCAAAAGTGTGTGTTGATAGACATTAATGTGTTTATAGAGTGCATTCCTATAATTTTTGTGATTAATTTCATAAATATGCTCGTAAACTATTTGCCTAAATGCCCTCTTCGACTTCCCCACATAAAATCATTAACAGGATTGACACAATGATATATATATTACAGCTTTAGAATAGCAAAGATATTGTTTCGATGATCTTATAACACCATAGTTCCTAACAGCAATTGTGTCACTATCAACCATATATTGGAACTGGGAACACCTCCCACATTTATAACTAACACCTCCTAGGGTCCTTCTGTTTTCCCTCTCTAACAGGCCTTTGAGGGATATGTCCTTTTGTACACCACCACAGGTCTTTTACCCATCAGGGTTAATACATCAATGATCCATACCAAAAAACATCCAGAACCTACACATAATTTCACAAATTTCATAAAAATCAGTACTAAGTGGTAAAATCAATACCCTATTGTAGGTCTTAGTCTCTCTAGAATTCCATATTTTAATGGTCCCAGTGCCACTATCTAATAGGGCCTTGAAGAAACCATCCTCCCTTTTCCTTTTAACCTCTTCTAATATATTTTGAACAAATTCTTCCAGGTATACCCTCCTACCCAGCATATTTTTCAAAACATTGCACTCATTAAGAAAATCTCCTATAGCCTAGACCATTCTCACTAGCCTTACATATTGCCCTTTTACTAATGCTCTTTTTTGATGAATGGGATGCCAGCTCCCAAAATGCAACAGAGAGTTAGAATATGTTGCTTTTCTATAAAGGTGCGAAGTACATATCTTTTTGTCATAATTTTCCTGATGGTAACATCTAGATAAGTAACTTTATCTACAACCATGGTGAACTTCAAGAAGGTGGTTGTTCTATGTATATAATCAAAAAATTCATTAAGCTTTTCTTCTCCACCCTTGCAAAAAAGTGCTACATTGTCCATGAAATGCCTATACAGGGCCAAGTAGTCCTTGTAGGGTGAATCAATATAGGTCTTTCCATTGGGCCAAAACTATGTTGGCAAAAACAGGGGTGCAGCATGCCCCCATTGCCACCCCCTTTCTCTGCTTAAATAGTTGTCCTTCAAAACTGATGAAATTGTTATCCGAAACAAGCTCCATGCATGTACTCAAGGTCAAGATTTTATCATGTCATATTTGTGTTTTTACATAAAAAAACAAAAAACATTCGACACCTAACTCGTGAGGTATGACTGAGAACAAATCACATACATCTATTGTTACCATAAGCAAATCATCTTGGTAAATGTCCTGCCTGACCTTACCTAAAAAGTCCCATGAATCTTTAAATAAAGTAACCCTATTGTCTAATACGTGCTTGACCTTGCTGTCGATAAACCTGGCAATACAGAAAGTCTTAGATGCTTTAGCATCCATTATCAGCTGTAGTGGGGGGGGGGGTCATAATGGACTTATGTATTTTCTGGGTCCCAAAAATAGTAGGGATCCTAGGATGTAAAGTTTCCAGATATTCATGTTCCTCTACACTAATTTGCCCATTCAACACTAGCTCCTCTAGGGTTAGGTCAATACTCCTATAAGTTATGTTGAGTTTATTCTGAGAAACCTCATTGTAGGTGTCATTATATAAAATGTCAAACATCCTACTGGTATAGTCATCACTGCCATTATTACAGGCCCCCCACCCTTGTCAGGCTTCATAATTCTAATATTGTTGTTTTCTAATATATTCTTTAACAATTTTGTTCCATTGACCGCCAAATTATTCATCATCCCTGATTTTCCATTATTTTGACATAGTTTCCTTTCACACAGGTTTTCAAACATTTGAACAATAGGATGTGGAGGGGGACAAATGTACTAGGGCATTTAAGCTGAGTAGTATTACTACCACCTTCATTCTCATGCTTAAAATAAAGGGCTAAATTTAACTTCCTAGTAAAACGTTTTAGTTGTAAGATGTTGTCGACTACCTTAGCTTTCTTACCTGGCACAAAACTGAGCCCTTTGTCAAACAGGTCCGCCCAATCACCATTGACCTGTGCATGACTCAAGTTATAGATTGAAAAGTCATTGAAAGTGTTCTGTACAATCAAAACGCACAGTGGTGCAGCGGTTAACGTTGTCGCCTCACAGCAAGAGGTTCTCCAGTTCGATTCTCGGCTGGGGTGCCTTCTGTGTGGAGTTTGCATGTTCTCCCTGTGTTCGCGTGGGTTTCCTCCGGGTACTCCGGTTTCCTCCCACATTCCAAAGACATGCATCTGGAGCGTTTCTCCCCGGGCCTCCGCTGAAAACAGGCTCTGTTGAACCTAGTCGGACATTCCCGGTCAACAAATGTTAAATAAATAAAAAAATAAATAAAATAAAACCTCACTTTCATTAATTCTTTTCTGTACCTGTGTGTGGTGTGATACTCTCTGTCTTACCCCCCCCCTCGTCCGTCTCCCCCCCATTTACTGTTGTGGTAAATTCTGTGTGTACCTCCAATTGCCTGGTTCCTGTTCCTCTGATTCATAAGGTGCTCCAACCTCCTCAGAGAAGGAGTGCCTAAAGGGGCTTCACCTTCTTCCAAATTGTCATCATTTCCTTCATTTGTCCCCCTACCCGGAGAAAATTCATCCCCATAGAAATTGTTATTGCTTTGCTGCCCCCTTGGTGGATCAGGGTAAGCTTTACCACTATCATAATCTTGTTTTTCACTAAGAAACTTTTTATCTTTCCTATTTGTAAGGTCAAACAAATTCCTATCAACTTCGGGGGGGACATTGTAATAGGTCCTACTCTTATGCTCAAACAGTAAGTCATTCTAAATACTCACATCAATTTTACTTATTTCACTGTTTAACATAGACATTTTCCTGTTATTATCATTAATTAATAAAGTAAGTAAATCACAGCCTTGCTAGTTGAACAATTTTATCAGTTCCTGATGCAACTGTGAATCTTTAGTAAGTCCAGTGGTATAACGCCACATCCTTAAAACCTTGGGTATATGTTCCCACTTAAGGCATTCCACCAGATAACAATTCTCTAACTGTAACTTTTTGTAATTTAATGTTAAGTCTTTGAAAAGACTGATTTGCTTGTCCAATGATCCATAGCCCGGTACATTATTCCCACCATTGTTCCTCCAATTCATGTCATTCTTAAGCCATTGAACTACTGAGAACATCTCCACATTCTCGCCAGAAGTCCCAGGACTATCATGCAAGCCTGAACTAAACGAAACAGTGTTGGAATTTAAAGAATCGAGCCCTCTCAGTTCATTGTCACCTATTTTGCAGTTCCGTTGAGCAGGAGTGATGAAATACTCTTGTGACAGCTGTAAATTACTGTTCAAACCTCCACTAATTGAATTCAAAGACCTACTGCCACAAAAGCCATCAACTTTTTCAGCCAGTTTGGCTACCACTGCCATAAGTGGCGAAATAGAGTCTATCACATGCTGTAGGTCAGTGCCACCAGTATTGACCTGTAGCTGTTCTCCATCCATAACCAACAGACCAATAAACACAAAATAAACCAATTACTGTAAAGGCAACGGCAGAAAACAGCTAGCCACATCAATGTCACCACCAACTCAGTTTATTGAGCGCTTTCATCAGAATAAATATCAGGCTTCATCAGAATACTAGTACACTCCACAATAGCATTTAAATACACACTCCTGCTTCCCTATTGGTCACTATCACCCTCAGTTAATTACATTAACTCTTAAAGTAATCCTGTGCTACAAAACTGTAAAAACAAATGAATATATAAAAACACAACTTTAATGACATAAAGGGCCAATTGAAATTTGATCATTTAGCCCTGGTTACTCACATGCATTAGTCTGTATCTGTCATTTCAATTCTTTAAATTCAAGAAAGTCATCCAAAGGCCTTTCCTGATTCCCCAGGTCAACATAATCGATTGCAAAAAATGTAAAAGTGTGTGTTGATAGACATTAATATGTTTATAGAGTGCATTTCTATCATTTTTATGATTAATTTCATAAATATGCTCGTAAACCCTTTGCCTAAATGCCCTCTTCATCTTCCCCACATAAAATCCTTGACAGGATTGACACAATGATATATATATATATATATATTACAGCTTTAGAATAGCAAAAATGTTGTTTTGATGATCTTATGACACCATATTTCTTAACAGTAATTGTGTCACTATCAACCATATATTTGCACTGGGAACACCTCCCATATTTATAACTGCCACCTCCTATGGTCCTTCTGTTCTCCCTCACTAACATGCCTTTGAGGGATATGTCCATTTTGTACACCACTACAGGTCTTTCACCCATCAGGGTTAATACATCAGGATCCATACCAAAAACCTTCCAGAACCTACAATTAATTTCAATAATTTCTTAAAAATCTGTACTAAATGGTAAAATCAATGCCTTATTGTAGGTCCTAGTCTCTCTAGAATTCCCTATTTTAATGGTCCCAGTGCCACTATCTAATAGGGCCTTGAAGAAACCATCCTCCCTTTTCCTTTTAACCCCTTCTAATATATTCCAGCTCCCTACTATTTTGGGATCCCGAAAATACATAAGTCCATTACAAATCACCCACTACAGCTAATAGTGAAAGCTAAAGCATCTAAGACTTTCTGTATTGCCAGGTTTAGCTACAGCAAGGTCAAGCATGTATTAGACAATAGGGTTACTTTATTTAAAGATTCATGGGACTCTTTAGGTAAGGTCAGGCAGGACATTTACCAAGATGATTTGCTTATGGTAACAATAGATGTATGTGATTTGTTCTTGGTCATACCTCATGAGTTAGGTGTCGAATGGTTTTATGATTTTTTTATGTAAAAACACAAATATGACACATGATACAATCTTGACCTTAAAAACGTGTATGGAGCCTGTTTTGGATAACAATTTAATCGGTTTTGAAGGACAACTATTTAGGCAGAGACAGTGGGTGGCAATGGGGGCATGCCGTGCCCCTGTTTTTGCCAACATAGTTTTGGCCCAATGGGAAGACCTATACAGCCTTGATTCACCATAAAAGGACTACTGAGACCTGTATGGGCATTTCCTGGATGATGTAGTACTTTTTTGGAAGGGTGGAAAAGAAAAGCTTAATAAATATTTTGATTATATACATAGAACAACCACCTTCTTGAAGTTCACCATGGTTGTAGATAAAGACATGGTTAATTAACTGAATGTTACCATCAGGGAAGACTACTACAAAAAGATATTTACTTCGCACCTTCATAGAAAACCAACATGTTTTAACTCTCTGTTGCATTTTGGGAGCTGGCATCCCATTCATCAAAAAAAGAGCGTTAGTAAAAGGCAATATGTAAAGCTAGCGAGAATGGTCTTGGATATAGGGGATTTTCTTAATGAGTGCAATGTTTTAAAAGTATGTTGGGTAGGAGGAGATACTTGTACAAATTTGTTCAAAATGTATTAGAAGAGGTTAAAAGGAAAAGGGAAGATGGTTTCTTTAAGGCCCTATTAGATAGTGGCACTGGGACCATTAAAACAGGGAATTCTAGAGAGACTAGGACCTACAATAGGGCACTGATTTTACCATTTAGTACATATTTTTATGAAATTCGTGAAATTATTTGTAGGTTCTGGATGTTTTTTGGTATGGATCCTCATGGGTGAAAGACCTGTAGTGGTGTACAAAAGGACATATCCCTCAAAGGCATGTTAGAGAAGGAGAACAGAAGGCCATAAGAGGAGGTAGTTATAAATGTGGGAGGTGTTCCCAGTGCCAATATATGGTGATAGTGACATGATTACTGTTAGAAGCTATGGTGTTATAAGACCATCAAAAAATATTTTTGCTATTCTAAAGCTGTAATATATACAGCATTGTGTCAATCATGTCAAGAATTTTATGTGAGGAAGTCAAGGAGGGCATTTAGGCAAAGGATTTACGAACATATTTATGAAATTAATCATAAAAATGATAGGAAGGCACTCTATAAACATATTAATGTCTATCTAACACACACTTTTACATTTTTTGCAATCGATCATGTTGACCTGGGGAATCAAGGAGGGCCATTGGATGACTTTCTTGAAATTAAAAAAATTGAAATGGCAGATACAGACTAATGCATGGAGTCACCAGGACTAAATGATAGAATTTCGATTGGCCCTTTATTAAAATTGAAATCTGCCTTTTTTTCTGTAAGAACCATTGGTTCATATGTTTGTATTTATATTTGTGATTTTGTTAATGTTCCTGAATGATTTACATATGTTTTAGTCATTAAGGTTGTGCTTTTATATATTCAATTTTTTACAGTTTTGTAGCACAGGATTGCTTTTAGAGTTAATGTAATTAACTGAGGGTGAGAATGACCAATAGGGAAGCAGGAGTGTATATTTAAATGCTATTGTGGCGTGTACTAGTATTCTGATGAAGCCTGATATTGATTCTGACAAAAGCGCTCAATAAACTGAGTTGGTGGTGACATCGGTGGTGACTAGCTGTTTTCTGCAGTTGCCTTTACAGTAATTGGTTTGTTTTGGGTTTATTAGTCTGTTTGTAATGGATGGAGAACAGCTAAAAGTCAATACTGGTGGCGCTGACCTACAGCATGTGATGGGCTGTATTTCGCCACGTACAACAGTGGTAGCCAAATTGGCTGAAAAAGTGGATGGCTTCTGTGGCAGTAGGTCTTTGAATTTGATTAGTGGAGATTTGAACAGTAATTTACTGCAGTCACAAGAGTATTTTGTCACTCCTGCTCAAAGGAACTGCAAAACAGGTGACAATGAACCAAGAGTGCTCGGTTCTTTTAATTCCAACACTATTTCATTTAGTTCCAGCTTGCATGATTGTCCTGGGATGTCTGGCGAGAATGTGGAGGCGTTCTCAGTGGATCAATGTCTTAAGGCCTACACAAACTGGAGGAACAACGGTGGGGATAATGGACCTGGCTGTGGATCATTGGACAAGCAAATCAGTCTTTTAAAGCCTTAACATTAAAATACAAAAAGTTACAGTTAGAGAACTGTTATCTAGGGGAATGCCTTAAGTGGGAACATATACCCAAGGGTTTATGGATGTTGCGTTATCCCACTGGACATTTTAAAGATTCACAGTTACATCATGAACTGATAAAATTGTTCAAAAAGCAAGGTTGTGATTTACTTGCTTTATTTATTAATGATAATAATAGGAAAATATCTGTATTAAACAGTGAAGTAAGTAAAATTGATGGGAGTATTAAGAATGATCTACTGTTTGAGCAAAATAATAGGGACTATTACAATGTGCTTCTAGAAGGTGATAGGAATTTGTTTGACCTTAAAAATAGGAAAGATAAAAAGTTACTTAATGACAAACAAAATTATGCTAGTGGTAAAGCTTACCCTGCTCCACCAAGGGGGCAGCAAAGCAATAATTATTTCTATGGGGATGAATTTTCCCCGGGTAGGGGGACAAGTGAAGGAAATGATGACAATTTGGAAGAAGGTGAAGCCCCTGTAGGTGCTCCTAATCTGAGGAGGTCAGAGTGCCTTGTAAATCAGAGGAACAGGGATCAGGGAAACTGGAG
Organism: Protopterus annectens; assembly: GCF_019279795.1. Taxonomy (NCBI): domain Eukaryota; kingdom Metazoa; phylum Chordata; order Ceratodontiformes; family Protopteridae; genus Protopterus; species Protopterus annectens. The sequence continues at coordinate 1,232,510,554 of NC_056733.1, forward strand.
TTCCACACAGAATGTACCACAACAGCAAATGGGTAGAGACGGATGAGAGGGGTGAGACAGAGAGTATTACACCACAGATAGGCACAGAAACAGTTAATGAAAGTAAGGTTTTTATTGTACACAACACTTTCAATGACTTTTCAATTTATAACCTGAGCCATGCACAGGTCAACGGTGATTGGGCGGACCTGTTTGATAAAGGGCTCAATTTTGTGTCAGGAAAAAAAGATAAGGTAGTCGACAACATCTTACAACTAAAAAGTTTTCCAAGGAAATTAAATTGTGCCCTTTATTTTAAGCATGAGAATGAAGGTGTTAGTAATACTACTCAGCTTAAATAACCTAGTACGTTTGCCCCCCCCCCACATCCTATTGTTCACATGTTTGAAAACCTGTGTGAAAAGGAAACTATATCACAATAATGGAAAATCGAGGATGATGAATAATTTGATGGTCAATGAAACAAAATTATTAAAGAATATATTAGAAAACAACAATATTAGAATTATGAAGCCTGACAAGGGTGGGGGGCTTGTAATAATGGCAGTGATGACTATACCAGTAGGATGTTTGACATTTTATGTAATGACAGGAAAGTAAATAATGTGGGAAGAAATAGCCAGGGAATTGTTACGGCTGGGCTTGTATAGGCCCTAGGGCTGATAGCCTAGTACCAACCTATGAACCTATGACACCTACATTGAGGTTTCTCAGAATGAACGCAACATAGCTTATAGGAGTATTGACCTAACCCTAGAGGAGCTAGTGCTGAATGGGAAAATTAGTGTAGAGGAACATGAATATCTGGAAACTTTACATCCTAGGATCCCTACTATTTTTGGGATCCCGAAAATACATAAGTCCATTACAAACCCCCCACTATGGCCGATAGTGGAAGCTAAAGCATCTAAGACTTTCTGTATTGCCAAGTTTATCGACAGCATGGTCAAGCATGTATTAGACAATAGGGTTGCTTTATTTAAAAATTAAGGTCAGGCGGGACATTTACCAAGATGATTTGCTTATGGTAATAATAAATGTATGTGATTTGTTCTCGATCATACCTCATGAGTTAGGTGTCGAATGGTTTTATGATTTTTTTATGTAAAAATACAAAACTTCTCAACAGTGGCACAGGAAAATAATTTTCTTGGGTGGCAAAAGCCAGGGTACCCTTTTGGCTGAGCTTGTATAGGCCCCAGGGTCGATAGCCTAGTATTTACCAATGAACCTATGAACCTATATGACACATGATAAAATGTGACCTTGAGTACTCTTATAGAGCTTGTTTTGGATAACAATTTCATCAGTTTTGAAGGACAACTATTTCAGCAGAGACAGGGGGTGGTAATGGGGGCATGCTGCGCCCCTGTTTTTGCCAACATAGTTTTGGCCCAATGGGAAGATCTATACATCCTTAATTCACCCTACAAGGACTACTTGCCCTGTATGGGCATTTCCTGGACAATGTTGTACTTTATTGGAATGGTGGAGAAGAAAAACTTAATGAATATTTTGATTACATACATAGAACAACCACCTTCTTGAAGTTCACCATGGTTGTAGATAAAGACATGGTTAATTATCTGGATGTTACCATCAGGAAAGACTATGACAAAAAAGATATTTACTTTGCACCTTCATAGAAAACCCACATGCTTTAACTCTTTGTTCCATTTTGGGAGCTGGCATCCCATTCATCAAAAAACAGCGTTAGTAAAAGGCAAAATATTAGGCTAGCAAGAATCTTGGATATAGGGTATTTTCTTAATGAGTGCAATGTTTTGAAAAATATGCTGGGTAGGAGGAGATACCTGTACAAATTTGTTCAAAATGTATTAGAAGAGGTTAAAAGGAAAATGGACGATGGTTTCTTCCAGGCCCTATTAGATAGTGGCACTGGGACCATTCAAATAGGGAATTCTAGAGAGACTAGGACCTACAATAGGGCATTACCATTTAGTATAGATTTTTATGAAATTCATGAAATTATTTGTAGGTTCTGGATGTTTTTTGGTATGGATCCTGATGTCACAGACTGATGAAAAAGCAAATTTAAAAACTAAACCAAAAAATGTGGAAAAACGAAATACTGAGGCACAGGCAAAACAGGCTCAAATCACAACCTTTTAATGTAAGCGCTTTCGGTAGAGAGATTCTCCCCATCTTCCTCAGACAAAATAATACAAAAATGAAAAGCCAGTAACCATGATTAAATACTCCACTTCAATCATGACATCATAACTATTAATGAGCAATTAAAAATTCACTTAAAAGAATCCACCTATAATTTATATCATATGTTTTTTTATATATAATAAGTTATATAAATATGCATAAATTTGATATAAAGAATTGTTCTTAGTACATGGCAATACTTTACTTTAAAACTAACATGCAAGCAAGCAAAACATGAGGAATATTTGTAAAAATTATTATAATTATAACCAAAATTGTGGTAAAACCCATAAAGGCTCCAACCACAATTAAAAATTAAATTAAAAAAGAAGTGACATAAAATGAAAATAGAGATAAATATAAAAATAAAAATATTTATCTTTTTAAAGCCTTTAACTTCAGGATGCATTTGATGGACAATATTTCATTCAATCCTGGGGCAGTATAGGAAGCAGTGCAAATTTGCCAAAAAAACTCCTGTTGTTCAAGTTGTAACTGCCAAGGACCCCCTCTAAACTGGGGTTGTACTTGTTGTAACACTACAAAATGAAAATAATGATCTGAATTCTTACAAATGTGTTTAGCCAGTGAGTTATTCCGATCTCCATTTTCGATGGCATAAAGATGTTCATACATTCTTTTCTTGAGTGGTCTATCTGTCTTACCGATGAAAAAAGCAGGACACTTTCTACACAGGGCCGCATAGACCACTCCTTTAGAATTGCAATTAAATAAACCATTCATACGATATTCTTTCCCAGCCATGTTAATAGTGGTGCAAGCTAAAATGTGTTTACAATATTGACAGGTGCCACACTTATTCATTCCTGATCTCTTCTTTTTTGATTTAACTCTAGTTTGTTCTAAGAGGTCATTTAAATTCTGACCCCGCCTGTAAGTAAACTGAACCGATTGCCCTAATGACTCAATTCCCATAGAGGGACCTACTATTCTGTGTAATTCTCATGATGACTTTAAAATCTATAATTACACAGTTTTAACAATAGATGAAAGCATTGTTGACTTTTTTGCTAAAGGGTTGTCCTTTGTCCCTGATAGGAAATGTAACCATGTGAACACTATAGTTGATTTAAAGCTTTTTGTTCGCAAGCTTAATCTTGTACATTTACTTGGGAACACTCCTTCACTGCTTAGCACTCATAGGGTTTCTAGCATTTTTAATCCACCACTTAATGGTATACTTAGCATTTTTGAAAAGGTCTGCGAATTAGATTTGCGGGCCATGACAAGCACACAACATCTTCCTTTTGGGAGGAAAAAACATGTTGGTAGCAATGTTAACAACAATGAACTGGCATTCATTCAATTACTTAATGGCTGCCAAGTTTGGGTAATGGCTTCTGATAAGGGTGGTGGTTTGATCTTCATGGATAATTTTGTATATGAAAAGAAGATGTTGGAATATCTAAATTCAGGTCCTTATTCACTTTCAAGCATCAATGAGGTTAATACTGCTTATGTTAAAATCAAGAACATCTTGGATGACTTATTCTTAGAGGGAACAATAGACAATGACCTATTACAATATCTTATTATATTAGCTCCGAAGATCCCAATCCTTTTTGGCACTCCCAAAATACATAAAAATTTAGTAGACCCCCCTTTTAGGCCAATAATTGACGGAAGGGGTTCGATCACGTATGCTTGTGCCAAATTGGTGGACAGCATCCTCAAGCCCCTGTTGGAACAAGAGGCCCAAATTTGCAGGGACTCCTGGAGTTTTCTTGAAAATGTCAGCAAAATTCCATATGATCCATCTTTAATTTTTTTAGCTGTTGACATCAAGGACCTCTATAGTGTCATCCCACATAAATTAGGGGTACAATGGACAGTTGATTTCATGCTCCTTAAGGGAGCATCTAACGATCAGATGTACTTGGTGGAAACACTATTAGATGTCATACTCACTAACAATGTTTTAGTTTTTAAAAACAACTATTATCTTCAAACCACCGGTATTGTTATGGGTTCACCGTGTGGATGCACTTTTACTAATAGTGTTTTAGCATATTGGGAACAAGAGCTTCTTTTTCAGAATGCGTTACATCAAGAGAACGTCACTTGGTACACTAGGTACCAAGATGACATGTTTTTCTTATGGAAAGGCCCCTTAGAGCTCATCTCAGACTTTATTGTGAGTATATCAGAAATGACACAGTTCCTTGAGTTTACTTACACCACTAACCTGGACAAAATATCCTTTCTTGATGTGAAAATAAGTAAGGATTATGAACTGAATAAATTCAAGTGAACCATATTTAGGAAAACTACATTTTCTAATACTTACTTATATTTCACCAGCTCCCACCCCATGCATCAGAAAAGAAGCGTGGTGAAGGGACAGTTTGTCCGGGCAGCTAGAATGGTGTCCGAGTCAAAAGATTTTTTGACTGAATGTGAAAACATTCAATCTTTGTTCCTTTTACGGGGATATCCTCATGCCTTTGTAGAAGATATTAGCCAGGAAGTCATCCTCAAAAGGGAGTCTGGACATTTTCAACCATTACTCAGAGGAGGAAATATGGTTGGCAGGATCAAAAACAATAACAATAATAATAGTATGACAAACTTTAATATTAGTTTTCTTTTTACCTACTGTGTGGACTTCCAGGCTATTAAGAACATCATTCTTAAAAACTGGAGAGTGCTCATGGATGACCAACAACTCATTAAATCAGTAGGGGACAGACCTAAGTTTACTTACAGGCGGGGTCAGAATTTAAAAGACCTCTTAGAACAAACTAGAGTTAAATCAAAAAAGAAGAGATCAGGAATGAATAAGTGTGGCACCTATCAATATTGTAAACACATTTTAGCTTGCACCACTATTAACATGGCTGGGAAAGAATATCGTATGAATGGTTTATTTAATTGAAATTCTAAAGGAGTGGTCTATGCGGCCCTGTGTAGAAAGTGTCCTGCTTTTTACATCGGTAAGATCGATAGACCACTCAAGAAAAGAATGTATGAACATCTTTATGCCATCGAAAATGGAGATCTGAATAATTCACTGGCTAAACACATTTGTCAGAATTCAGATCATTATTTTCATTTTGTAGTGTTACAACAAGTACAACCCCACTTTAGAGGGGGTCCTTGGCAGTTACAACTTGAACAACAGGAGTTTTTTTGGCAAATTCGCACTGCTTCCTATACTGCCCCAGGATTGAATGAAATATTGTCCATCAAATGCATCCTGAAGTTAAAGGCTTTAAAAAGATAAATATTTTTATTTTTATATTTATCTCTATTTTCATTTTATGTCACTTCTTTTTTAATTTAATTTTTAATTGTGGTTGGAGCCTTTATGGGTTTTACCACAATTTTGGTTATAATTATAATAATTTTTACAAATATTCCTCATGTTTTGCTTGCTTGTATGTTAGTTTTAAAGTAAAGTATTGCCATGTACTAAGAACAATTCTTTATATCAAATTTATGCATATTTATATAACTTATTATATATATAAAAAATATGATATAAATTATAGGTGGATTCTTTTAAGTGAATTTTTAATTGCTCATTAATAGTTATGATGTCATGATTGAGTGGGGTATTTAATAATGGTTACTGGCTTTTCATTTTTGTATTATTTTGTCTGAGGAAGGTGGGGAGAATCTCTTTACCGAAAGCGCTTACATTAAAAGGTTGTGATTTGAGCCTGTTTTGCCTGTGCCTCAGTATTTCGTTTTTCTACATTTTTTGGTATGGATCCTGATGTATTAACCCTGATGGGTGAAAGACATACATTAAAAGGTTGTGATTTGAGCCTGTTTTGCCTGTGCCTCAGTATTTCGTTTTTCTACATTTTTTGGTATGGATCCTGATGTATTAACCCTGATGGGTGAAAGACCTGTAGTGTTGTGCAAAAAGGACATATCCCTCAAAGGCATGTTAGAGAGGGAGAACAGAAGGACTGTAAGAGGTGGTAGTTATAAATATGGGAGGAGTGTCCAGTGCCAATATATGGTGATAGTGACATGATTACTGTTAGGAACTATGGTGTTAAAAGACCATCAAAAAAATATTTTTGCTATTCTAAAGCTGTAATATATATAGCATTGTATCAATCCTGTCAAGAATTTTATGTGGGAAAGTCAACGAGGGCATTTAGGCAAAGGGTTTATGAGCATATTTTTGAAATGAATCATAAAAATGATAGAAATGCACTCTATAAACATATTAATGTCCATCCAACACACACTTTTAAATTTTTTGCAATCAATTATGTTGACCTGGGGTATCGGGGAGGGCCTTTGGATGACTTTCTTGAAATTAAAATGGCAGATACAGACTAATGTATAGTGACATGATTACTGTTAGGAACTATGGTTTCGATTGGCCCTTTATTAAAATTGAAATCTGCCTTTTTTCTGTAAGAACCATTGGTTTGTATATTTATATTTATATCTGTGATTTTGTTAATGTTCCTGAATGATTTACATAAGTTTTAGCCATCAAGGTTGTGCTTTTATATATTCATTTGTTTTTACAGTTTTGTAGCACAGGATTGCTTTAAGAGTTAATGTAATTAACTGAGGGTGAGACTGACCAATAGGGAAGCAGGAGTGTGTATTTAAATGCTATTGTGGAGTGTACTCGTATTCTGATAAAGCCTGATATTTATTCTGACGAAAGCGCTCAATAAACTGAGTTGCTGTTGAAATTGGTGTGGTTAGCTGTTTTCTGCAGTTGCCTTTACAGTAATTCATTTGTTTTGTGTTTATTGGTCTGTTTGTAATGGATGGAGAACAGCTACAGGTCAATACTGGTGGTGGCACTGACCTACAGCATGTGATGAACTGTATTTCACAACTTACGGCAGTGGTAGCCAACTTGGCTGGAAAAGTGGATTGCTTTTGTGGCAGTAGGTCTTTGAATTCGATTAGTGGAGGTGTGAATGGTAATTTACAGCAGTCACAAGAGTATTTCATCACTCCTGCTCAAAGGAACTGCAAAACAGGTGAGAATGAACTGAGAGGGCTCGGTTCTTTTAATTCCAACACTGATTCATTTAGTTCCAGCTCGCATGATGGTCCTGGGATGTCTGGCGAGAATGTGGAGGCGTTCTCAGTGGATCAATGGCTTACGACCGACACGAACTGGAGGAACAATGCTGGGGATAATAGACTTGGCTGTGGATCATTGGACAAGCAAATCAGTCTTTTCAAAGACTTAATATTAAAATACGAAAAGTTATACTTAGAGAACTGTTATCTGGGGGAATGCCTTAAGTGAGAACATATACCCAAGGGTTTACGGATCTTGCGTTATCCCACTGGACTTTTTAAAGGTTCACAGTTGCATCAGGAGCTGATAAAATTGTTCAACAAGCAAGGTTGTGATTTACTTGCTTTATTTATTAATGATAATAATAGGAAAATGTCCGTATTAAACAGTGAAATAAGTAACATTGATGTGAGTATTAAGAATGATCTACTGTTTGAGCATAAGAGTAGGGACTATTACAATGTGCTTCTAGAAGGTGATAGGACATTGTTTCATTTGAAAGATAAAAAGTTACTTCATTGACAAACAAAATTATGATAGTGGTAAAGCTTACCCTGCTCAACCAAGGGGGCAGCAAAGCAATAATAATTTCTATGGGGATGAATTTTCCCCGGGTAGGGGGACAAGTGAAGGAAATGATGACAATTTGGAAGAATGTGAAGCCCCTGTAGGTGCTCCTAATCTGAGGAGGTCAGAGTGCCTTGTGAATCAGAGGAACAGGAACCAGGGCAACTGGAATTCCACACAGAATGTACCACAACAGCAAATGGGTAGAGACAGATGAGAGGGGTGAGACAGAGAGTATCACACCACAGATAGGTACAGAAACAGTTAATGAAAGTAAGGTTTTTATTGTACAGAACACTTTCAATGACTTTTCAATTTATAACCTGTGCCATGCACAGGTCAACGGTAATTGGGTGGACCTGTTTGATAAAGGGCTCAATTTTGTGTCAGGTAAGAAAGATAAGGTAGTCGACAACATCTAACAACTAAAAAGTTTTACAAGGAAATTAAATTTAGCCCTTTATTTTAAGCATGAGAATGAAGGTGTTAGTAATACTACTCAGCTTAAATAACCTAGTACGTTTGTCCCCGCTCCACATCCTATTGTTCACATGTTTGAAAACCTGTGTGAAAAGGAAACTATGTCACAATAATGGAAAATCGAGGATGATGAATAATTTGATGGTCAATTAAACAAAATTATTAAAGAATATATTAGAAAACAACAATATTAGAATTATGAAGCCTGACAAGGGTGGGGGGCTTGTAATAATGGCAGTGATGACTATACCAGTAGGATGTTTGACATTTTATATAATGACATCTACAATGAGGTTTCTCGGAATGAACTCAACATAGCTTATAGGAGTATTGACCTAACCCTAGAGGAGCTAGTGCTGAATGGGCAAATTAGTGTAGAGGAACATGAATATCTGGAAACTTTACATCCTAGGATCCCTACTATTTTTGGGATCCCAAAAATACATAAGTCCATTACAAACCCCCCACTATGGCCGATAGTGGAAGCTAAAGCATCTAAGACTTTCTGTGTTGCCAGGTTTATCGACAGCATGGTCAAGCATGTATTAGACAATAGGGTTGCTTTATTTAAAGATTCATGGGACTTTATAGGTAAGGTCAGGCAGGACATTTACCAAGATGATTTGCTTATGGTAACAATAAATGTATGTGCTTTGTTCTCGATCATACCTCATGAGTTAGGTGTCGAATTGTTTTATGATTTTTTTATGTAAAAATACAAAACTGCACAACAGTGGCATATGAAAATAATTTTCTTGGGTGGCAAAAGCCAGGGTACACTTTTGGCTGAGCTTGTATAGGCCCCAGGGTCGATAGTCTAGTATCTACCAATGAACCTATGAACCAATATGACACATGATAAAATCTTGACCTTGAGTACTCTTATGGAGCTTGTTTTGGATAACAATTTCATCAGTTTTGAAGGACAACTATTTCAGCAGAGACGGGGTGGCAATGAGGGCATGCTGTGCCCCTGTTATTGCCAACATAGTTTTGGCCCAATGGGAAGATCTATACATCCTTGATTCACCCTGCAAGGACTACTGGCCCTGTATGGGCATTTCCTGGACAATGTAGTACTTTATTGGAATTGTGGTGAAGAAAAGCTTAATGAATATTTTGATTACATACATAGAACAACCACCTTCTTGAAGTTCACCATGGTTGTAGATAAAGACATGGTTAATTATCTGGATGTTACCATCAGGAAAGACTATGACAAAAAAGATATTTAGTTCACACCTTCATAGATAACCAACATGCTTTAACTCTCTGTTCCATTTTGGGAGCTGGCATCCCATTCATCAAAAAAGAGCGTTAGTAAAAGGCAATATGTAAGGCTAGCGAGAATGGTCTTGGATATAGGGGATTTTCTTAATATGCTGGGTAGGAGGAGATACCTGTACAAATTTGTTCAACATGTATTAGAAGAGGTTAAAAGGAAAAGGGAGGATGGTTTCTTCAAGGCCCAACTAGATAGTGGCACTGGGACCATTCAAATAGGGACTTCTAGAGAGACTAGGACCTACAATAGGGCATTACCATTTAGTACAGATTTTTATGAAATTCGTGAAATTATTTGTAGGTTCTGGATGTTTTTTGGTATGGATCCTGATGTATTAACCCTGATGGGTGAAAGACCTGTAGTGTTGTACAAAAAGGACATATCCCTCAAAGGCATGTTAGAGAGGGAGAACAGAAGGACTGTAAGAGGTGGTAGTTATAAATGTGGGAGGTGTTCCCAGTGCCAATATATGGTGATAGTGACATGATTACTGTTAGGAACTATGGTGTTAAAAGACCATCAAAAAAATATTTTTGCTATTCTAAAGCTGTAATATATATAACATTGTGTCAATCCTGTCAAGAATTTTATGTGGGGAAGTCGACGAGGGCATTTAGGCAAAGGGTTTATAAGCATATTTTTGAAATTAGTTTTACAAATGATAGAAATGCACTCTATAAACATATTAATGTCCAGCCAACACACACTTTTACATTTTTTGCAAGCGATTATGTTGACCTGGGGTATCAGGGCGGGCCTTTGGATGACTTTCTTGAAATTAAAATGGCAGATACAGACTAATATATGTGAGTCACCAGGACTAAATGATAGAATTTCGATTGGCCCTTTATTAAAATTGAAATCTGCCTTTTTTCTGTAAGAACCATTGGTTTGTATATTTATATTTATATCTGTGATTTTATTAATGTTCCTGAATGATTTACATAAATTTTAGTCATTAAGGTTGTGCTTTTATATATTCATTTGTTTTTACAGTTTTGTAGCACAGGATTGCTTTAAGAGTTAATGTAATTAATTGAGGGTGAGAATGACCAATAGGGATGAAGAAGTGTGTATTTAAATGCTATTGTGGAGTGTACTCGTATTCTGATAAAGCCTGATATTTATTCTGACGAAAGCGCTCAATAAACTGAGTTGGTGGTGACATTGGTGTGGTTAGCTGTTTTCTGCAGTTGCCTTTACAGTAATTCATTTGTTTTGTGTTTATTGGTCTGTTTGTAATGGATGGAGAACAGCTAAAGGTCAATATTGGTGGTGGCGCTGACCTACAGCATGTGATGGACTGTATTTCACCACTTACGGCAGTGGTAGCCAACATGCCTGGAAAAGTGGATGGCTTTTGTGGCAGTAGGTCTTTGAATTCGATTAGTGGAGGTTTGAACAGTAATTTACAGCAGTCACAAGAGTATTTCATCACTCCTGCTCAAAGGAACTGCAAAACAGATGAGAATGAACTGAGAGGGCTCGGTTCTTTTAATTCCAACACTGTTTCATTTAGTTCCGGCTCGCATGATGGTCCTGGGATGTCTGGCGAGAATGTGGAGGCGTTCTCAGTGGATCAATGGCTTAAGACCGACACAAACTGGAGGAACAATGTTGGGGATAATGGACTTGGCTGTGGATCATTGGACAAGCAAATCAGTCTTTTCAAAGACTTAACATTAAAATACGAAAAGTTACACTTAGAGAACTGTTATCTGGGGGAATGCCTTAAGTGAGAACATATACCCAAGGGTTTACGGATCTTGCATTATCCCACTGGACTTTTTAAAGATTCACAGTTGCATCAGGAACTGATAAAATTGTTCAACAAGCAAGGTTGTGATTTACTTGCTTTATTTATCAATGATAATAATAGGAAAATGTCTGTATTAAACAGTGAAATAAGTAACATTGATGGGAGTATTAAGAATGATCTACTGTTTGAGCATAAGAGTAGGGACTATTACAATGTGCTTCTAGAAGGTGATAGGAATTTGTTTCACCTTAAAAATAGGAAAGATAAAAAGTTACTTCATGAGAAAGAAAATTATGATAGTGGTAAAGCTTACCCTGCTCCACCCAGGGGGCAGCAAAGCAATAATAATTTCTATGGGGATGAATTTTCCCCGGGTAGGGGGACAAGTGAAGGAAATTATGATAATTTGGAAGAAGGTGAAGCCCCTGAAGGTGCTCCTAATCTGAGGAGGTCAGAGTGCCTTGTGAATCAGAGGAACAGGAACCAGAGCAACTGGAGTTCCACACAGAATGTACCACAACAGCAAATGGGTAGAGACGGATGAGAGGGGTGAAACAGAGATTATTACACCACAGATAGGCACAGAAACAGTTAATGAAAGTAAGGTTTTTATTGTACAGAACACTTTCAATGACTTTTCAATTTATAACCTGAGCCATGCACAGGTCAACGGTGATTGGGCGGACCTGTTTGATAAAGGGCTCAATTTTGTGTCAGTTAAGAAAGATAAGGTAGTCGACAACATCTTACAACTAAAAAGTTTTACAAGGAAATTAAATTTAGCCCTTTATTTTAAGCATGAGAATGAAGGTGTTAGTAATACTACTCAGCTTAAATAACCTAGTACGTTTGTCCCCCCCTCCACATCCTATTGTTCACATGTTTGAAAACCTATGTGAAAAGGAAACTATGTCACAATAATGGAAAATCGAGGATGATGAATAATTTGATGGTCAATGAAACAAAATTATTAAAGAATATATTAGAAAACAACAATATTAGAATTATGAAGCCTGACAAGGGTGGGGGGCTTGTAATAATGGCAGTGATGACTATACCAGTAGGATGTTTGACATTTTATATAATGACATCTACATTGAGGTTTCTCGGAATGAACTCAACATAGCTTATAGGAGTATTGACCTAACCCTAGAGGAGCTAGTGCTGAATGGGAAAATTAGTGTAGAGGAATATGAATATCTGGAAACTTTACATCCTAGGATCCCTACTATTTTTGGGATCCCAAAAATACATAAGTCCATTACAACCCCCCTACTATGGCCGATAGTGGAAGCTAAAGCATCTAAGACTTTCTGTATTGCCAGGTTTATCAACAGCATGGTCAAGCATGTATTAGACAATAGGGTTGCTTTATGTAAAGATTCATGGGACTTTATAGGTGAGGTCAGTCAGGACATTTACCAAGATGATTTGCTTATGGTAACAATAAATGTATGTGATTTGTTCTCGATCATACCTCATGAGTTAGGTGTCGAATGGTTTTATGATTTTTTTATGTAAAAATACAAAACTGCACAACAGTGGCATAGAAAAATAATTTTCTTGGGTGGCAAAAGCCAGGGTACCCTTTTGGCTGAGCTTGTATAGGCCCCAGGGTCGATAGCCTAGTATCTACCAATGAACCTATGAACCTATATGACACATGATCAAATCGTGACCTTGAGTACTCTTATGGAGCTTGTTTTGTATAACAATTTCATCAGTTTTGAAGGACAACTATTTCAGCAGTGACAGGGGGTGGCAATGGGGGCATGCTGCGCCCCTGTTTTTCCCAACATAGTTTTGGCCCAATAGGAAGATCTATACATCCTTGATTCACCCTACAAGGACTACTTGCCCTGTATGGACATTTCCTGGACAATGTAGTACTTTCTGGGAATGGTGGAGAAGAAAAACTTAATGAATATTTTGATTACATACATAGAACAACCAACTTCTTGAAGTTCACCATGGTTGTAGATAAAGACATGGTTAATTATCTGGATGCTACCATCAGGAAAGACTATGACAAAAATATATTTACTTCGCATCTTCATAAAAAACCAACATGCTTTAACTCTCTGTTCCATTTTGGGAGCTGGCATCCCATTCATCAAAAAAGAGCATTAGTAAAAGGCAATATGTAAGGCTAGTGAGAATGGTCAAGGGCATTTAGGCAAAGGGTTTATGAGCATATTTTTTAAATTAATCATAAAAATGATAGAAATGCACTCTATAAACATATTAATGTTCATCCAACACACACTTTTAAATTTTTTTGCAGTTGATTATGTTGACCTGGGGTATCGGGGAGGGCCTTTGGATGACTTTCTTGAAATTAAAATGGCAGATACAGACTAATGTATGTGAGTCACCAGGACTATATGATATAATTTCGATTGGCCCTTTATTAAATTGAAATCTGCCTTTTTTCTGTAAGAACCATTGGTTCATATATTTATATTTATATCTGTGATTTTGTTAATGTTCCTGAATGATTTACATAAGTTTTAGTCATTAAGGTTGTGATTTTATATATTCATTTGTTTTTACAGTTTTGTAGCACAGGATTGCTTTAAGAGTTAATGTAATTAACTGAGGGTGAGAATGACCAATAGGGAAGCAGGAGTGTGTATTTAAATGCTATTGTGGAGTGTACTCGTATTCTGATGAAGCTTGATATTTATTCTTACGAAAGCGCTCAATAAACTGAGTTGGTGGTGACATTGGTGTGGTTATCTGTTTTATGCTGTTGCCTTTACAGTAATTGCTTTTTTTTGTGTTTATTGGTCTGTTTGTAATGGATGGAGAAGAGCTGCAGGTCAATACTGGCAGTGGCGCTGACCTACAGCATGTGATGGACTGTATTTCACCACTTACGGCAGTAGTAGCCAACTTGGCTGGAAAAGTGGATGGCCTTTGTGGCTGTAGGTCTTTGAATTTGATTAGTGGAGGTTTGAACGGTAATTTACAGCAGTCACAAGAGTATTTCATCACTCCTGCTCAAAGGAACTGCAAAACAGGTGAGAATGAACTGAGAGGGCTCGGTTCTTTTAATTTCAACACTGTTTCATTTAGTTCCGGCTCGCCTGATGGTCCTGGGACTTCTGGCGAGAATGTGGAGGCATTCTCAGTGGATCAATGGCTTAAGACCGACACGAACTGGAGGAACAACGGTGGGGATAATGGACTTGGCTGTGGATCATTGGACAAGCAAATCAGTCTTTTCAAAGACTTAACATTAAAATACGAAAAGTTACACTTAGAGAACTGTTATCTGGGGGAATGCCTTAAGTGAGAACATATACCCAAGGGTTTACGGATCTTGCGTTATCCCACTGGACTTTTTAAAGATTCACAGTTGCATCAGGAACTGATAAAATTGTTCAACAAGCAAGGTTGTGATTTACTTGCTTTATTTATTAATGATAATAATAGGAAAATATCTGTATTAAACAGTGAAATAAGTAAAATTGATGTGAGTATTAAGAATGATCTACTGTTTGAGCATAAGAGTAGGGACTATTACAATGTGCTTCTAGAAGGTGATAGGAATTTGTCTGACCTTAAAAATAGGAAAGATAAAAAGTTACTTCATGACAAACAAGATTATGATAGTGGCAAAGCTTACCCTGTGCCACCAAGGGGGCAGCAAAGCAATAATAATTTATATGGGGATGAATTTCCCCCGGGTAGGGGGACAAATGAAGGAAATGATGACAATTTGGAAGAAGGTGAAGCCCCTTTAGGTGCTCCTCTTCTGAGGAGGTTAGAGTGCCTTGTGAATCAGAGGAACAGGAACCAGGGCAATTGGATTTCTACACAGAGTGTACCACAACAGCAAATGGGGTGTAGACGGATGAGAGGGATGAGACCGAAAGTATCACACCACAGATAGGTACAGAAACAGTTAATGAAAGTAAGTTTTCAATTGTACAGAACATTTTCAATGACTTTACAATTTATAACCTGAGCCATGCACAGGTCAACGGTGATTGGGCCAACCTGCTTGATAAAGGGCTCACTTTTGTGCCAGCTAAGGTAGTCGACAACATCTTACAACTAAAAAGTTTTACTAGGAAGTTAAATTTAGCCCTTTATTTTAAGCATGAGAATGAAGGTGTTAGTAACACTACTCAGCTTAAATGACCTAGTATGTTTGTCCCTCCTCCACATCCTTTGTTCAAATTTTTGAAAACCTGTGTGAAAAGGAAACTATGTCACAATAATGGAAAACCGAGGATGATGAATAGTTTGACGGTCAATGAAGCAAAATTATTAAAGAATGTATTAGAAAACAACAATATTAGAATTATGAAGCCTGTCAAGGGTGGGGGGCTTGTAATAATGGCAGTGATAACTATACCAGTAGGATGTTTGACATTTTATATAATGACACCTACATTGAGGTTTCTCGGAATGAACTCAACATAGCTTATAGGAGTGCTGATAAGACCAAAAAGTGTAAACGCTCCCAGCAAAGTAAATACCTCTTGGCCTGCAAATAATGAAGTATAAAAAAGTCCAAGTAATATATCTAAGAGGCAAACACAGCACGACTGAAAATCTAATATAACAAATATAGTCCAAATGCGATATGCTCCGTTTATAAAGAATACTCCGTTTGTAAAACATTCTGATTTTATTTGGCATGCAACAAGTGAGTGCTTTCACATAAGCTTCATCAGACCGTTAAGATTCAAAATTTTGTTCAAATAGATTGTTTTTATATAAAACAGTCATGTGTTAGTCAATAAGACATTATTCAATTAAACATTTAAAGGTATATATTCAAACTAACAATGTTGGTAAAATTCCCTTATGTTATTTTAAAAATGAACAATCAACATTAAATAATAAAAATAAGTATAGACTACTCCTGCAAGTAATGTCTTTACTATAATGCCACTTGGTATCTGAGTACTCAAATACATACTTAGTCATTTAGCAATGGATTTTATGCTGTGTATTAATAATAATTGCAGGTAGTTGTGCATACATCATATCTCAGTATATTGTGCATGTAGCTTACTGGTTATTCACTCAAGCATTATCATAATCATGGATAACTTCTCAATTATGAAGCTATACAGAATAACCGGAATCTAAATGTAGACATCAATTTAAAACAATTAATTCAAACTGTGACTGCGCGGCTGTTCGCTTCTTGAAACCAAAATTGATGAGTACAAAACTCATAAGGTTATATGCATGTTACTATCCAATTTATATTATATCCTAAAACAATAAAAATAACAGTTTAAATCAAACAATATACATTAATGCTTAACTGTTGATGTGTTCAATGTGCACATCATTCATTCTATGCTCCTTCACCTGAAGTCCCCGTACTGGAGATCTTACTAATATATGTGAAGAGCGTCTCAGTTACCTTGCTCCATATAACAAGCATATACAGGTAAAATATATGCAGAAACAGGAATGGCAAGTTGCTAGATATGCAATAATATAGACATCTAGAATGGAAATGTACATAGAGAGGACATACGTTCCTATCTAATTTAGAAGGCAACTCAAACATAGAAACAATATGCAGACACTAAATGATTTCACAGCGCTAAAACTAAATATTAGATTCTGCGCCACAGGATCCTACAATAAATAAGGGGTGCCATCTAAAATATTTCTAAATCCATAAGCAGGACATAAACTTTATCAATAGCTAAATACAAAGCATATGTTTAAAAAGTATGTGTGAAGTGTGTCTAGTTTAGTTTACAAGACAACTCAAACAATACAAGCACTAACTAATATCACAACATTAAAGCTAAATATAAGATCCTACTCCACAGGAACCTACAATTGATAAGAGGTGCCATCTAAAATGTTTCTAAATCCATAAGCAGGGCATATACTTTATCAATAGCTGAATTCAAGGCTTGTGCCTAAAAATATATGTGAAGTGTGTCTCGATAGCCAGGTTCAAGTAATCACAAGACACAAGCACTTTCAACCATCAGATATAAAAATATATTAAATCTAAAAGCAACACAAACACGCTAGCTTATGCAACAGCACTCGGATTAATTGTAATATCCTATACCACAGGACACATATAGTACGTCTCAAAACCTATAGACGAAGACATGAACTTTATCAGTAATTGAATTCAAGACATATATCTAAGGAATATATGCGAGATATGTCTCGATAGACAAGTTTAAGAAATTGCATCCAAAAAATGCAAAATATATGAAGACATTTATATTAACCACGGAGCTAAGCTCTTCCATTGCTAATCCAGTAATGGATTGTACAAGGTAAAGCTAAGGATGAAGATGTATATTCTACTTAATGATATCTAATGCCACTATCGAAGAAAGTAGAGATGTTAAAGTCATATAATTGGTGTATATATCAGCAGGGACATAGAAGACGAACCTACCCTTCCTATATGATATTACTAACTTGCAATTAGGCATCTGGCCTTTAGTACGGGTTTGATTGATGCCCTCTCATTTAGCCCTTTACCTTTATCTGCCCTCATTATCATAATCCAATTGATTTCCTTCTTTTCTGTGCTATTTCATATATTACCCTCTCTCATTATAGGAGTGACTGAATCTATGACCATAAACTGAAAAACATGCTCCTGACTTTGTGCCATGATATGTTTAGCCAAGGCATTCGTGGTATGACCTATCCTGATGGCATAAAGATCTTCTCTGATTCTAGTCCGGAGTGCTCTGAGTGCCGCAATCTGCTGATACATGAAACCTATATAGCTGTCTCGTGTCTGGATGTACAAAGCTGTCTCCTGTATCAATGCATACACAAAAATTGCACTTACCACAGCAGTGGGTGCCCGTATAAGGGTATTTACTGGCACTCACTGCTGAATGGCACAGCAATCTTCTAAGATTAGGTTTATTCTTATATTGGAACTTTGTTTTTTCCCCTACTATATTTGTTATATCCTCATCCATTGTGAGGATAAGCCAATGGCTACTAATTAATTCCATTAGATCTTTATTATCACTAGTGTAATACATTGGTATTTTGAGTTGCGACGTAGTATCTATATGCCGGTGGTGCAAATGGACCTGTGCTGCATAGTACGGGGCTGCTCTACCTTCCCTCAGTTGATTAATGTTCTGTAACCCTGTATCAATTTCAAATTCTTTGTACCCATGTTTAAGGAGTCTATGTTTAAAGAAGATAATTTCTTGTTGATAACCTGCTTCTTTCGCATTTAAACGTGATATTCTCATACTTTGTCCCTTAATAATATTATTAAATGTGTATGCAGGGTGCATACTGTGTCGATGAAGATATGTATTTTTATAACATTTTTTCCTGAATACTCCTGTATTGACCTGGGTATTCATTATCCTCTCTACATACACATCTAAATATTCTATTCTAGTATCTGAAAAATTAGAGGAATATTTCAAATATGTAGTCATACTATTCATGGTTACTATGTGCCTTTCCAGTTCTTCCATGTTGCCTTCCCAGATAAAGAAGACATCGTCCACAAAACATCGATAAAACTGGATCTGTTCCTGATGCCATATGTTCTTAAATAATTCTTCTTCTTCTCACATAGCTCAAAACATGTTGGCATAGCTATTGGTGCATGATGTGCCCATAGCTACTCCATCACATTGAATATACATGTTGTTGTCATAAACAAAAATGTTATTCTCCAATACAATTTCCAAAAACATACTGATTAAATCTATTTTCTGTTCTGTATATTCACTATATTTAATTAGATACTTCTTAATAGTATTAACTCCTAGCTCATTAGGTATAATAGTGAACAGGGATTGCACATCCAGAGTTACAAACAACATATTAGGCTTCATTTCAGTTTGATTAAAAAATTCATATAGGTCTAATAAAAATTGTTTCGTGTCTTTAAGTATATGTTTATTTCTATCTATTACTGGTCTGAGATGTCTTTCCACAAATAGGGAGAAGGGTTCGGTACTCCATCCCCTATGAGAGACAATAGGTCTCATGGGGGATTTTCACCATCTTTATGTACCTTGGGTATCCCTTGTATGTTTGGCATCATTGGATATTCAACTTCCAGGAACCTGGCTAATTCTGTGTCTATAACGTAACTATTAACCAAATCTACTATAATGTCATGTATATTAGACTTGATTTTATCTAATTTCTGTTTATCGATGACACCATAGTATTTGTCATTACTAAGCATATCGATCATGGTCTTGTGATATTTTGTCTTATGGATAATTACTAGGGGTCTGCCCTTATCAGCTGGCCTGAAGACCACTGTATCATCCTGCTGTAATCTTCGTAGTGCTTTCCTTTCATTAGGTTTCAGGTTGTTCCTACTATCTTCCTGGGTATAAATCTTACCTGATCTCTGCCATACTTCTTATACACATCATCTTCAACTAAATTATAGAATGCTTCCACTAAAGGGTGGTTTTGTGGTATATATTCACTAGGCCTCTTGAAGGTCTGATGGTAACTACCTTCACAATTTCCATATTGATATCTTAGCATGACATTTCTAATAAATAATTTTACATCAGTTAACACATCCATGAGTTGGCTGTATGCAGTAGGAATAAAACTCAAGCCCTTATTAAGTACACTGATTTCATCATTGTCCAACTCCCTATGTGAACTGTTCCATATCAGACAGTCTTTATCTGATTCCACATCTTTTTCAAAGTTTGGTTGGACCCCCTCTCTTCTGAGAGTTTCCGCTTTTGCCGGCCTTGACTCATCGAGCGTTCTCTCCTGACTCCCTTCTTCATAACTATGGGAAGGGGGAATTATGGAAAATCCAGTTTTTATGTTTGAGTTGACTTCTAAACTAAACTAGACACACTTCACACATACATTTTAAACATATGCTTTGTATTTAGCTATTGATAAAGTTTATGTCCTGCTTATGGATTTAGAAATATTTTAGATGGCACCCCTTATTTATTGTAGGATCCTGTGGTGCAGAATCTAATATTTAGTTTTAGCGCTGTGAAATCATTTAGTGTCTGCGTATTGTTTCTATGTTTGAGTTGCCTTCTAAATTAGATAGGAACGTATGTCCTCTCTATGTACATTTCCATTCTAGATGTCTATATTATTGCATATCTAGCAACTTGCCATTCCTCTTTCTGCATATATTTTACCTGTATATGCTTGTTATATGGAGCAAGGTAATTGAGACGCTCTTCACATATATTAGTAAGATCTCCAGTAATCTCCTAATGGGAAGACCTATACATCCTTGATTTACCCTACAAGGACTACTGGCCCTGTATGGGTATTTCCAGGACGCTGTAGTACTTTTTTGGAATGGTGGAGAAAAAAAGCTTAATGAATATTTTGATTATATACATAGAACAACCACCTTCTTGAAGTTCACCATGGTTGTAGATAAAGACATGGTTATTTATCTGGATGTTACCATCAGGAAAGACTACAACAAAAAGATATTTACTTTGTACTTTCAAAGAAAACCAACATGTTCTAACTCTCTGTTGCATTTTGGGAGCTGGCATCCCAATCATCAAAAAACAGCATTAGCAAAAGGGCAATATGTAAGGCTAGCGAGAATGGTCTCGGATATAGGAGATTTTCTTAATGAGTGCAATGTTTTGAAAAATATGTTGGGTAGGCGGGGATACCCGGATGAATTTTTCCAAGAAATTTAAGAAAACGTGCATTAATACAATGTTTAAAAGTAAAAAAAAATAAAATCAGTACTGTGTTACAAATTACATTTTAAAAGCATAGGAAGTTTCTTGAAAAGCAAAGATAGTTGGTTATTTGGCTAGATGTTTTGTAAACATATGAACTGTACAGTGTCTTAAAAAGTGAATAAAGAGAAGGAATGGAAAGGAAAGTGTAGAGGTGAATATAGGAAAAGGATGCAGTAGGTTGTAAAGGATAGAAGATGATTCTAAGAGTGAATCTGTAATGAGAGAGGAGAAAGAAGGTATATTAGATGGATATATTCAGGGGGTGAGAACAGTAGCCTGTCCATTGCAATTTAAGATACTCTTGTTTAGGATGTGTAAGAGTTCTGATTTCAAGTTGGAATTTGTTCCATGCTATGGAGGTGGTGGTAGCTATATATGTTGCAACCAGAGTTTGAGTTTGGTTTATAGATACATAATAGATCATGGGTTGAGCTCTGGAGATGTCTAGTAGGGGAATGGTGGGAGATAAGGGAGCATAGTGCAGGACAGAATGCTGGTTGGCATAGTATGGAGTGTATGATTGAGAACTGAGAGAAAAGAAGCAGGTGAGGTAATTCAAGTCAATTTAAGTATTTTAGGGAGAGACAGTGGTGGGGTGTATAGGTTTGTTGAGCTTCAAATCTAGCTATCTTATGGTATGTTCATGGTTAGTAAGTAGGGAGAAGTTAAGATTTGTGATAATTTGGGAGCAGTAGGTTAAGCAGGGTAGAAGGTAAGCATGTGTGAGACAAATCCTAGCTTCTGAGGTGAGGAATTTTTTGTTTCTATATAGAAGTCTTAGTTTCTGATGGGTTTTCTAGATACAATTATTTATTTGAAGGTCAAATTTTAGCTGATTATCAATGGTAACCCCAAGGAGTTTTGTGCTGGATTCGACTTTAATACTGGTATTGTTAAGTGACATTATGGAGAAGGAAGATTTGATGTGGTTGACTGTTTGTGGGAGAAAGAGTAGCAGTTTTGCTTTTTTAGGGTTGAAGATAAGTTGATTATTGGAGAGTCATGTCTCAACTGAGTTAAAGGATGACCGGATAGCGGTTAAGAGTTCAGAGGGAGAGTTGGCAATGGTAATGACTGTAGAGTCATCAGTGTATTGGACTATGGGAGACTGTGGGCAAGAGGAATAGAGTTGGTTAGTGAAGATCTTAAAAAGTAGTCGTCCAAGTATGGATCCTTGGATGACACCCATTTTGACTGGAAGGGGTGTAGATAGTGTAGAGTGCCATCTCAGTGATTGCAGTCTGTTGGTGAGGTAGCTGAGAGAACCATTCTACTGTATCTGAGGAGAAGCTGAGGTCAGACAGTTTGTTCAGTAGCAGGGAGTGAGAAAGTGTGTCAAAAGCCTTTGAGAGGTCAAGGAATAGGCAGGAGATAAGTTTATGATCATCTCTGGCTAGAGAAATAGTATTGGGGAAGGTTAGTAGAGCTGTGGTGGTACTATGTTTAAGTCAGAAACCATGCTGTGTAGGTGTGGGTAGTTTTTCTTGTGTGAGATATTGCATCACTTGTTTGTGTATACATTTCTACAAGACTTTAGAGAGAGAGGAGAGGATAGCACTAGGTCTGAAATTGGAGAGTTACCTCCTTTATGAATAGGTAGGGTGTAGAACTGTTTCCAGATTGATGGGACTTCAGATTCAGAGATGGAGCGATTGATTATGATAGATACTGGGAGAGCAAGAGAGTGAGCTGCTAGCTGGAGAAATTATGATGGGATGTTAGCAGATACAGAGCATGATTTTAGCTTAGAGAGTAGAGTTTGGATGTAGGTTGTAAGAATAGGTTTAAGGGTGTAGGTGTTTGCCGAGTAGATAGTTGATGAAGGTTCAGAGCAGTTGGAAGCATTGGTGTAGGAGAGGTTAGGGTTGAGGTTAAATAGCTTGGATATTGATTCTATAAAGTATGTGTTGAAGGTGTTGGCTGTGTCTTCTGGTGATTTATCCAGGCATTGGTTGGGAGAAGAAGTATAGTATTTGGTTTATAGCGTTCCAGAATTTGTTTTGGATCAGATTTTAGAGGTGTTGGGGGGTTGTAGTAGAAATCTTTTTTGTCCTTACTGATGAGTTGTTTAGCCTGATTTCTTAGTTCTCTATACTTTTGCAAATCTGCAGGGTGCTTTGTTTGTAGTCATGTTTTCTAGGCTCTATCTTGAGTTTTCATATGGATGCAGGTAGTTTTAGATAACCAGGGGGATATATTGGCTTTTATCCTTACTTTCCGGAGAGGGACTAATGAGTTTAAGATGTTGAGGAAAGTTGAGTTGAAGGCTTGAACTGCTTCTTCAAGTGGGAGCAAGGTTAGGAAGTTCCAAATCACTCTGGAGATGAGAGTTTTAAACATTTCTGGATGAAATTGGAGAGTTTACTGCAGGTGATAAATCTGTGTGGTTTACTGAGATGATGAGTATATCTGAGTACTTTTATGGGTGAGTGATCACTCAAGGAGTCACGGAGTATTTCAGGATTATGATATTTGGAGGGGTTTGCAACAGGTATCAAGTCTACCAAGGTGCAAGGAGAGCCTCAGGCTTTTTTTCTTAGCAAGATTGAGTTATACAGCCACCTGACTGAATTTGCTAATTACTGTGTTTCCCTTTGCTTAACGTATTGTTTCCCTCCATATTTATAATTTAGCTACTGTTTCAGTAATGTTTTAGCCAATTGAGTGGACAGTGAAAGAGATAGTGCTGATTATTCAGTGAGGGAGGATAAGCTGCTGCTGTTTCTAAAAAGCTAGCATTACTGGCAGGACCTAAAAGCTGTTTAAAGGCTGTTTTTTCTTAGCATAGATATATTGTGCTGAGCTGAGTCTTCTGCAATACCAATCAAACCTGCACTCAATAGACACAGGCTCTTCGACCCGAGTTTAACTCTTAGTAAGGCAGTGTTAACTAAAAATGACTAAGATGGTATAAGAATAGTCACAGCCATACCCATTAACAGACTGTGCTATAGGCATTACCTTTTTAATCATGACCAAGATAAGTTACTGTAAGCTGTTTCTACCTGAGCAGAGAGCCCCAACAGTTAACTATTATACTACAAACTTTTTGGTACTCAGTAATATATAATATTATATATTCATATGAATTTATCAAGGAAAAGAAGGATTTGATATTTTGTACTCATTAGGATTTATGAAAAAATGTCCACCGAGCTAAATACAATACAAGTAAGTCTTATATTCCAAATTCCAAACTAAATACCATATTAGTAAGTCTTATATCTCAAATTTCTACACTACTGGATGGAATATAATGGCATCCTGCTTGTCCTCCTTCTGTTGCCAGCATCATAACACTTGGTATACTCAGGCAGAGTAGCAACTTCCTGATGCTCATTGACAATGAACTATTACTTACCCCATCATATACCACCTGCAACAAATGCAAATATTTAACTAACATGGATGCATCACATGCTTTAGTAAACACAGACTGTGAGCACCATCCCCCACAGCACTCAACACAAAAGCATAAAAAATTATCATATACTGACTCTGTAAAAAAGTCAATACCTAAGCCTCCAAGGTCAAACATGACAAGGTCTCAGCATAAATGTATAAACAACACAACACACACACTGCCATATCTATAACCTAGAATCACCAGGTAAGAAAATACCCCCAACCAAGTATGCTTAATCCCTTCACTAACCAACATGTACTGGTGATTGGAGGCTCCATTGTCACACACATAGATTATACTCTCACAAGGATGGACAAAAATAGGGTGATGGTGAGATGTCTTTCAGGTGCCAACATCTCCAACTTCTCAAGAGCCTCAAGACCCACAAGATGAAGAAGTACAACTACAATATGGTGGTAGTCCCTGTGAATGTAACTGACCTGGCACACAAAATCCTAAGGAATATGGACAGAGACATTTCCAAGCTCTATGCATGTCACAAATGCAAGACAGATGCTGATAGTGTGCAGAATCCTATCATCACCAAGACTGATGTAAATGGACACGAAAAAGATGACGGATTTCAATAACTGACTAACTGTTGAAATGCAAGGAGAATGCATGATATTTCAATAAGGGATGAACTGATGCACAGCCATACTTGCTTTGCCAAAGACAGTTTGCATCTTTCATTCCACAGCTCCCACCTACAAGCTTAAGCCTTTGCTGCACCCATAATACCTTTTTTGGGCAGAGTTCTGCTAATGGATCTTCCATCCTAAAAACATAACAAATAAAGCACTGGACACTGTCAATATTACTGTTTAGTGTTAGGAGTCAAAATAATAAACTACCCATCCTTGAAGGCCTTCTACATTTGAAGAACATTTATGGGTGTACTATTCCTGAAACCTAATTTTAAAGTGTGGAAAACACTTCTTTTATACCAGAGTTTGCACCTATCATACTTTTAGACCCAATGGGAACAGTGGTGGAGTTCCCATATTTAAGCCCACATTACCCCAAGTCAATTTCCCTGAGACCCACAAACTGAACTTACTGAGACTCAACTCACTTTAAATAAATGATGCAGTGGTGCAGCGGTAGCGCTGTCACCTCACAGCAAGAGGTTCTCCAGTTCGATTCTCATCTGGCATGCCTTCTGTGCGGAGTCTGCATGTTCTCCCTGCGTTCGTGTGGGTTTCCTCTGGGTACTCTGGTTTCCTCCCACGTTACAAAGACATACATATGGAGCATTTCTCCCTGGGTCTCTGCTGAAAATTGGCTTTGTTCCAAGTCGGACTTTCCAGGTTAATAAATAAAAAAAATAAATACCTACTGGACCCTATTGATGAACTCCTGAAAACAATGTCCATTACTTTGGATAAATTTGATTCCTACTTTGGATGAAGTTTCAAAGCACAAAAACTCTATCATCCTGGGTGGCTATAAATACTTGTCAATAAGCTTGGAGACCAGCGCTGCAAATGTAGGCTATACCAAAAATTTCCTGGATTTCATAATCAAGAATTCCCTGGATCAATTAGTCAAAGAGCCCAGTAGAGGGCAACAAGTTCTTGACATCCTGACACAGCTTTTCTCCTCACAAACTTAGCATCTGTATGTACCATCTCATGATATACCCTTCCCCCATTAATTCTGACCACAAATTGGTAACCATCTATTTCATAATCCCTATACCATTTGCTTCAAGTACCATGTTATTCAAAGGCTACAAATGTGGAAATTTCCCACAATTCTATGATGCAGTCTCTACATTCAAGTATAGCTCTAACCTCCAAGCTATTGAAATGGGTAGTAGCTATGCAAATAAATGTTATTCTTACCTTGAAATCTATTCTATCAGTATCTAACAAAGCTGAACAAAAAGAGAAGGCTAAAAGCAAACAGCCTGGTGGTCCACAGGCATAAGGAAAACAGATTAAAATGAAAAAGCTCATTATAATATATATATAGCAAAACTATAGACCCACAGATTAAGAATAACATCAAAAAGTTATCCAAGGTACTGAAAAATACCATCAAGAAAACAAAAGCTTCCCATGAACTTAGGCTGGCATGGGAAGCTAGGGCTAATTACAAATCCTTCCTTATTTATGCCAGAAAGTTAAAAGATAACACCTAATATTGCTCTGAACTTATTCATAATGGCACTACTAATACAAAACCCACATAAGCCCAAGGATGCCAAAGGATCTCAAATATCCTATCATCTCAAAAGAAAGTACTCTCAAAAAACAAACAAAAGAACATCCTGCATAGGAATTGATAAAATTATTAGCTGCATGGTGAACAGCACTTAACATGTACCACTTCTGCAACTATTCATCCTGAGCTTATCCACTGGCGTTGTCCCCATTGTTTGGTGCCACTTCACAAGAGCAGCCTGACTATGGACCTTGAGAATTACAGATCCATCAACTTTACAAGCCTCATCTGCAAAGCCATGGAAAAAGGTCATAACATACCTGATAACCTACAATATAAAACATCTTACAAGATTTAATCCTCATCAGTTTGGCTTTGTGAGGGGCTGACCCTTTCTAAAGACGCTGGTGATTTTTTTTGAAAGGGTAATGGAAGTTGTGGACAGATTACACTGTCCATACAGCACACCTTGACCTCACTAAGCCATTTAATGCCATACCATATGACAGCATGATTAACAAGCTAAATGCACTCCAAATTGATCACAATGTCACTAGATGGGTAGCTAATTGGCTCTGGAACTGAACCCACACTAAGATGCAAACAGTTAGAAACTAAATTTTCTTAGTGAAACCACCTCTGAAACTACCAGTAACTCTGTGAGAGTATAGCAGCTACTTTGCTCATTCAGTAGTATAGACCAGCTAGTTTGTGTGCTGAGGAGCGCTGCCCCTTGAATTTACTTTTACAAAGCCTAGTCTAGTCTCTAGTCAACGCACTACTAACCCCTTGTGCATCACACCATAGTAGCTCACCCAATAAAGGAGTTGACATCATGGAACTGCACTTTCCGATTGTCCCTGCAGCTATTTTGGCGGATATGGGAATATTGAGACAATGTAACAATCATCTAATGTTCACTGACAACTCATTTAATCCTCAAATAAACAAAGTATGTGACAGATGTATATTACATAATATCTCTGGAGGCAAAACTGTCATATACAAGCAGTCATAACAGTCTGGTTGCCAGAGATGCATATACTACACCCACCATACATAGTAATCACCCGCACATAGAATTACTTACACTAAGGCACTTAAACATAATCTTCCCAAACTCCAAACATCTTCCAGACACTCCAGCTGCAAAAACTATACTCAGCAAATCCGAAAACACTCAACAGAAACAACACCTAATACTTCACATAGGTTCATAAGTAAGTACTAGGCTAACGACCACAAGGGCTTTTTTAAACCTAGCCATGCATCCCAAATCACTGAAAAGTTCTTTATACCCTTGATAAGTGTAAGCAGGGGCTTGAGAGAAGAGACATTTACAAGATGGAGTCTGAAAGATGAACCAGAGACTCCCCAGACTCTGGAATAGACTGCCCATACATGTCAAGCAGAGCGCCTCTTTGCCCCTCTTCAAAAGGAACCTTGATGATTGGATGGGAGAAAGGAAATTCACCCCGAGGATCACATCAGGCACTCTGCTAGACAGGGGTCCAGGGAAGTAAACAGTGTGGGAAGAAATAGCCAGGGAATTGTTATGGCTAGGCTTGTATAAGCCCTAGGGCCGATAGCCTAGTACCAACCTATGAACCTATAAATCATTTAGGTTCTGTCTATCTCCATTAGTGACATCGATGCCAAAACAGGGATATATTTCCTCTTCCTCATCCGATTGTCCAAGTTACAAGTGAATGGGTTAGGGAGGAACTCTGCTTCACATAGATGGGAAGCCTGTTCAATTGAAGGGGTAGTCAATATTTCTATTACAGGCAAAGCTTAATTATTTGGAATGGGTAAGTCTGGTGCTGTTTGTTTTGTGGATATGCAGGAGGTCCATTAGAGTGCAGTCAGGTAATGCCTTGTATGTCAGGCATAGATCTATCCTGAACAGCCTGTAGCCTTTGATCATCACATGTCTATGCTGTGCAAATTATAAACAAAGGTATCGCATCTAGATCCAAGATGGTCATTGTTTCACTGTATTCAGCATTCATCAGACCTGTCACTGAATGCAATCCCCTGTTTAGTATGTTCCTAACCAGGCATATCCAAGAACTGGAATATCCACAGAGGTTCCTTACAAAAATAATACAGGGCATTAGCACAATGTCCTATGCAGATCACCTCATAGCCCTAGCCCTGTAGTCTCTTTCCTGTAGACTGCTGATAGGTGATTTATGTCTGGCATACAAGGCATCCTTGACTCCCACTCTGATGGGCATTTTGCATATCTGCAAAATAAACACCAATAGAACTACTAGAGCTAAGGATTTAAGTTTGCTTGTGACTTAAATAGGACATGCTTGTATCTCAGAAAATTCCCATTTTGTGGAATAAGCTTCCCATCAATGTGAAGCAGAGCCCTTTCTTAATCCTATTCAAGTGTAATCTGAACCAATGGATGGGAAATTGGAAATTCACCCTGCTCTGACACCTATGTGTGTGATGGACAGAAGCAGACATTAAATCATGCCCTAATTAATATATACTCCTTAAAGTAACCTAAAGCACAATAAGTAGGATGCATTTGGGTTGCCTGGCTAGGCTTACAAAAGGCCCCAGTGGTTGTTAGCTTAGTATGCACCTATGAGCCTATAATTTCTTTGCCTGGATTTTCACAATTTATTAATTCTAAGAAATACAATCTGGTCAGTTATTTCAGTCCTGAGTCATGATATTGCACCTTCCAGTGAAATAAAAATAATTATTTTATTTTACCATTAACATTGCTTTACTTTTTTGAAACTCATTGAATACTGTTCCATTTCCTTAATAACTGCTGTTTATAGCTGCATTGTGGTGGACATCTACGGCGTCTTACCATTTATGTTATGTCCAGTAATCTTACTGGAAACATATAGGGCAGGATTCACGAAGCCTCCGTGTAAGAGATACAAGGCTTAAACGGAGGCTGCAGTTAAACGGTGTGATGTCAGCATGTCATGCATATGCATGAGGGCATGCTGAATCACACCTAAGGCTAACACGGTCCGTGGAAGACAGTAGGGGGCGTGTCCGTAGGCCAAGCCCTGCAAGCGGACACGCCCCCAGAAGAGTAAAATTGCCCAAAGTAAACACCCATGACAGAGGCCATGGAAATGTGAATAAATACAACACAACACATGCCCCCACAGACTATGAACATAAAATATATAAGTGAACATGTTATATATTTTTTTAAATCGTAAAGATGTTTGCCCGTGAGTGTGCTCGTTTGCGCGGGCGTGCCCGTAGCTTAGCCACAGTTAGCACTCAGTGGAAAAGCATATAAGAACTAAATATGCAAAGTAAGCCAAGAAGCAATAGCGTAGCGGTAGAGACGTTGTCTAAAGAGCAGGCAGTCATGGTTTGAGCCCCCACAGCATCAATTTTTATTTTTAGTAAAATAAGCACGAAACAAGTCCCTGACAAATATGTACATATATAAAATTATATTTTATGTAAAATGTAATGAAATAGTCCATTTATTTTGAAGAAATGTGAGATAACAAAACAATAAAAAATGCAAGATGTGCCTATAGCTGAGCTACAGTTTAACAAGGTGAGTGCATCTGCCCGTAGGTGAGCAGTGGTTTAACAGGTGTAAAATGAGTGCCCGTAGGTGAGCAGTGATTTAACACGCTGAAACTGTATGTCCCTAGATGAGCTGAGCGTAATATGCGTGCTAACAGCCAAATGAAGCGTAAACCAGCGTACCCCATTTGCGCAGAGCTGCGCACTGCGCCAACAAGCTAACAGACGGGCAACGTTGAGCAAGCTGTATCAAAACTGCCTTTACACAGACACACCCCCAAGCCTGTCTAGACAGTCATAAAATATAAAAAGCAGTAGCCAGGTTTGAACACAGGATACCATGCACCATAGTCAAGGTACTAAACCACTAAGCCATGACAGCAGTACCTAGAAATGCAGTAATAGCAAATATATAGGAATGAATACAAAGTGGAGCATGACAAAGCAGATTTTGTGAAGTTGATACAATTCCAAAATGGCCAATCACAGATAAGTGCGGGAAAAACGGCATATATAAGCCCCATAGGCGGGAATACACAGCATAAACAATTGTAGAACTAACTTGCAGCCAGAATGTCAGGAGTAGGTGAGGGTAGTTGCTTTCGAGCACAGAGGTGGGGCATTGAGGAGTCCAGATACATGGTCTGGCTCCTAGTCCACAATCATGAGGCCGAACTCATGCAGGGCCAGGTCCTGTGGGGAGCATATAGGGCTCAGGCGTGGGACCGGTTGGCTCATGATCTCACCAGTGCCACAGGGATTCCAAGGACTGGTGAGCAGGTCCGTCACCACCATGCGGACCTGAAGAGACGTAAGCAGGACCAATTGAACCTTTGGATCCAGGAGGCCCGGCAAATGCCCACCGCCCCACTACTGAGTAAGTTACATTTAATTATGTATGCAAGAAATTAAACCAGCTGATATTATGGAGATGTGTATTCCAATATTACTTCATTTATATTACAGCTGCAGGTGTCCGTTCTTCGAACCGCAGAGCCTATGGCGATAGGCTGGTGTGGTTGTGCCACCAGGCAGGTCAGTAATCCACTCTCAGTAACTGTAAAGAAATATAAAAGTATGACAGTTAACAAAAGAGTGCAGTGTAGTCACTAAGTAATAAAATGTGCAAGTAACAGTGTAAGAGTGTTTGCAAGTATTGCTTGATTACAAAAGTGTGTTGCAGTCTGTAATCCAAACAGAAAAATGAAAATGTCTGAAATAAAGTCTGAAATAAAGATGCCCCACCTGTAATTTAATAGTACACAACCTGCAGCAGGCTGAAAAGTACAGCTGCAGAACATGAGCAAATCACATGTGTGAAATATATCCCTGTTGAAATACTGAAACATGACAGAAGTGAGACTGCTGGAAAGGATTGTAATAACTACAGGTAAAACATGTCAATAAAGCCTAGAAGTAAGTACCATCCTGAATAGTAAAATGAAAACAAGTGAGAGAGTGTGAGAAAGAGTTATGAATCCACCAATAAAGTAGTAATAACCCCTGAATAAACTATACTGCAGTCAGTACAGAATGAAATGAATGTGACAAGTAGAACCAAACTGCGAAATGTGTTCAAACTGTTGCTGCAGCTGGAATGTGTATCCCAAAATCTGGATATGTTGCTCTCAGTCTGCAATATGCAGATAGTATGATTGTCTGAAATACCAAACATCCACAGTTGTCTATAGCTATATAAAGCAAATGTAGCAGGATGATGTAACTGAACAAAGCCAGATATGAATGTGTATGAAGGACAATAAAATGTATATTGATGTAGCAGTAACAGTCCTATCACCAAATTGAAGTAGTTATCATATGGGAAACTGTAGTTAGAACAATAGTGTGTATATATCTGCAGCTATTAGAAATGTACAGCATATGTATTGGTATTCGAAGGTGTTAATATTATTTTCTTCACCCCACCCTATAACCACATATAATCCATTCCACGTGAAATTGGTATGTGCAATCACAATTAACAGCCATGGACATTTGTCCTGTTGGGTCATAAATATTTGCATGTACGTTGATGCATCTGCCCTGTTCATACATCCAAACCTGTTGGCCTGTTGCCATCAATCAACCCTGCATGTTGTTGGACTGTGTATTGCTGTTCAAATTATGCATGTGTTATGCTCGCTGCTCAATGGTGTGAATATCTGGGTGTTTGGTTAATGGGAATACTAATGCATGCTGTTACAACTAATTGCAAATGGTATTGTATGCTACTAACCCAAACTGTCATGACATAATGCAAAACATAGGACGACAGGGAAGGTGGGTTCCAGCAGACCCACCTCTCCCACCTCAGCTGGCGAGTGCACCTGGCACTAGTGCCCAGTCTGGACCCTCCTCCAGTGGCCCTGTGCCACCTGTGGGTGGAAGTGCTGCAGGGGATGGGGCCTGTCCCCCCCCCTGCAAGTGTGGCTGGAGGAGAACCACCATTCACCCTCCGTAGCATCCAGACTGTGGTGCGTAAGGAGATCCGGGACTCTGTTCTTGGGCCCCTACGCCAGCTTGAGGCACAGGTGGCACAACTTATGGGCATGCCTGTTGCCCGGCCTACACAGCCCCCAGCACAGCCCCGTCCTGGGCAGTGAAGGAACAGTGGCAACTGCCCATGGGTGGGGATATCAGTTCCACTGTTGCCATCTGTGGGCTCATGTGCTCTGGATATACAAACATCCATCCCCGTCAATTGTGTAACCCCCCCACACGTGTCATACACCGCCCCTGTATGCATCTTGTTTGTCTTGTCTGTTGACCTACCCAACCTACCTCCCCAGCTATACCGACTTCTTTCACCTGACATACCACTCTCACCTGAAAAAAAGAAAAAAAAGGGCACTCTGTACCCACAAAAAAATTACGCCCCATACATAGCTGCCCATTCCGCACACATGTCTGCTGGACATGGAAACTATCAATTACAATTGGCTGTACAACAAGTATTATTGTTGTCTTGACACATCTCTCAGGGGTGGAAGGTTTCAAATGTCACACCAAATTACATACATATGCACAGCTGTTGCTGATGAAGAAATAGGCAGCTATGGGCCTTACCTACATCCCTCCTGCAAAACCCAAGCTTGTTTCCCTACTGTCTTACCCTCTTTGTGACCCCTTTTTCACCACTTTCCTGTCTCCCCATTTTCATTTCTTTCAAAGAAAATAGCGCGGGTGTGCGCCAGAATAAGCACTGTTAAGCGGTTGTAAGCAGGTGTGCACGGAGCTGAATGCCAGTGTGCATGCGGGAGCTCCACGCAAACCAGTGCTAACCCAGTTACAACTGCTTAAAAGTGCCTTAGTCACTCTGATTGACAGGTCCTGTAGTCAGTTCAAAAGCAAAATAAAATCCCACTGTCAGTCCCGAACCCAGGACCTTGAAAACAGCAGTCTGCATGACTTACCACTAAGCCATGACTCTTATACGAGAGCATTGTGCTAAATAAATATGTCATGTAATAGTAGGAATGAATGTAAAGGGAATATAGGATGTGTAGTACACAAAGCATGTCATTTATACTTACTGTCAAAACTAGTGGATTTCCATAATAGTAGTGTGTAAACAGAAACAGCCATGCTAGTTGGTAGCTAGTAGGTAATAATGTCAGTTAATGTACATATATAAATGTATGTATATTTACATATATATATATATATATATATATATATATATATATATATATAGTTGTAGGTGTCAGTGTGCATACACACTTACTACAGGAAACAGGAGAGAGGAATGGAGAAATGTGATTCTACAACACAGCCTGAATCATGAAAGAGATACTAACCTTTACACTCACAGAACAGTGTCCACAGCATACCAGCATGGTCCCCGCCCTTACAATCTGAAAGGGCAACACCTATCTCACATACCCTTTTATAGCACTGTCCTGAAATCACAGTGAGAACTGCAATCAGTACACAACTGGCTGCATGCAATTAGCAAATGCTAGCTTACAATTGGTGCAGAGGCTATCACATGGACTTATGCAGATACCTACAAAAGCATCCTGTACTCACACTCCACACATGCAATACGTTCATTGCACTGTCTGGAGGCAGACAGAGAGAGAGAGAGAGAGAGAGAGAGAGAGAGAGAGAAAAAATAAGAACACAAACAACAACACATGGTACACAAACTGAGTTGAAGCTGTCAGCAGTGGCAGTACCAAGCCGTGCCAGCAGCAGAAGGAAGCTGTAGTAGCAGTAACGCAACCAGCTGCGACAAACACAGGTAATGTAAAGTAACAGGTTAATAGTTTGCATACTGTGAACCCTCCATATGTGTCATAGGTCTGTATCTATAGGTATGTCCATGTGATATGTTATGTGCACGTAGTTCCACCCAAAGGGGATGACTATACATTACATGTCATTCAGTGTTAGGCCATGATCCTGGCACCAGTTTTCCGCAGTGAGGCCTGTCTGTAGGATGTGTGTGTCAGCTGGTGTAATGACTATGGCACTTAGTTAGCAGTCATCTGGGAACTTTGTCATCCACAACCCGCACATGTTTGCTTTTACATCTGAGAAATAAATGCCAAACAAGAGGGGTCCTAGGACAGAGGCCTGTGGGATAACACATGTGACTGGCATTGAGTCTGACATGGCTCCTACAATATCAATATTATGGATTCTGTATGTCAACCAGTGTGCAACCCGTCATGTGACATATGTAGTAACATGAAAGCTAATGAGCTTGTCTATGATGCCTGAGTGGAGTACTGTGTTGAAGGCCTTAGGCAAGTCCAGGTAGGCTGTATGGATTGCGTTGCCCTCATCAATGGCTGTAGTGACTGTTTTGAAAGGTCAACCAGGTTCAAAAGGCAGGATCGGCCCATCACAAAGGCAAACTGGCCGGGAACAAGTGTCTGCAGGTACCCAATATCACTGTATATGCCTCCCATACTGAATCATTCCATAGCTTTGCAGACCAGGCTGGTTAAGCTTATGGTGCAGTAGTTCCCAGGGTCAGTAGAGGTGCCTCCTTAGTGGAGTGGGACCACTGTTGCTGTATGCCAGTGTTCAGGTACATATCCCATAGTACGGCCAAGGTTAAACATCAGTCTTATATGCGCTTGTATGTCCTCTTGGAGTTCACGTAGCACACATCCAGGGATACCATCAGGTCACATTGATGCTGTGTGTTCTGCTTTTCTGAGGGTGGCCCTCACCTGGACATGTGAGATGATAGGGAGGTTACATTCAGCTGTGATAAGTATTTCTAAGTGTGGGGGAGAAGGAGGGGGGAAACGTGCACCGAACCTGTCTGCAAGAATGTTGCCAATATCTGTGTGTTTGGTGAATGTTAAGTAGGTGTGTAGTGACTCAGAGCATATCTGAGGCTTTTGGTCCATATGTGTAACATAACTGAAGAAGGCCTTGTGGTTATCTATAGTGTTCGTGGCCATTTCCCTCCCAGAAAAGGCCGTGGATGTTGTTATGAGAGTCCGTAGCTTATTACCAGTGCTGACCACAGATGCCTTCCCTTAATGTGAATATGCTCTGTCCTGCAGTAGCCTCCTTCTATCGTTATACAATCTGCCTTTGGCTGGGGTCCACCGGACAGGATGCCTAACCTTTGTGCATAGGGTCTGGGTTAGAAATGTGTGTGCATGTTCCATGCAATCTGTGGGATGTCCATGGGAAGCATTCGCAAAGGGGTCAGCAGTGTGGGTTGTGGCTTCCACTGGCCCAGTGGGCTGCATGGATACCATCTCAGTCCTAACAAGTGAATAACTGCCTAATCACATACATATCAAAGTAGTCTACTGTGCTGGTGTTGGTGGTGGTGGGATATGTATATCCAGGCCGAGTAACTTGTGTCCAGATCACACTAGTGGATGGCGTTCCACATACAGTACCTTGGTATGAACCCCCAGAGTGAGGTTGCGCATTGCACTCATCGCAGTGTGCTGACTGATGGGGCTTGCTACTATGTTGTATGGAATGTGGCAGGTATTGTTGCACAGGTGTTGGCTGAGCACTGATATCTGGCCATGTACTTGTGTATCCACCAAGAGACACACACATGCTACATATGGGGGTAGTAGTATATCACTACAGTTGAGTATCATGTGTAGTATGTGTGCCATATATTGCTGACATAGTCTGCTGATATCCTGTTTGTGTTCTCTTCCAGGGACATGGTGCATCAGCATAATCCTGCCTACTCTGCAGCAGAAGATGAGGAGATACACCAGAGCCTGGTGCGGGATTATGACATACTGTTTTCCCGCACCAGCCAGAATCAGCAAGAGAGGGCTGCACTGTGGCAAGACCTTGTCCGTAGGGTAAATGACATTGGCACGCATAATAGGACATATGAGCAGGTACGACATCACTGCAGTGATTTAATCAGAAATGTCCATCAGCGTGCGTCGGATATCCACAGGCAACAGGTTGCCACAGGAGGTGGGGTGGCCACACATCCCCCCCTCACCAGACTGGAGGGGCTACTCCTAAGTGTTGTGGCTCCAGCCCCAGAACATCAGCAGCAATACACCTGCATCATGATGGAGGCTGGATCCACACAGCAGCACGACATGGAGCATGCAGGTAATATGCCATATGTACACTTGACTGTTCTGTACACTGTTAGTTTATGCATGTGTAAGGTGTGTCCGTGGTATGTAGCTGTCAACATAGCATGTAATTGTGCAGGTGTGATATTGCCAATATCAGCAGGTGATGTGTGAAAGGCAACTGGTGTACTACTGCACTGTATCATATGCAGTATCAATGGCACAGTTGTGCCCACTGACATTAATCTCCTCATTTCTGCAGGTCCCTCCAGTGTTACAGCAAGGCAGCCCATCCATGCTGGTGAGTGTGTTTTAACAATACCTATAATAGTCCTGATAGTGCTAGTAATACTAGTGTAACTCAGTAGTTCTCTGTGTGTATATTGCGGGGTGTGCATGTGTGCATGTGTCCAAGTGTGCATGTGTGCAAGTGTGCCTGTGTCCAAGTGTGCATGTTGTGCATGTGTGCCTGTGTCCACGTGTGCATGTGTGCATGTATGCATGTGTACCTGTGTCCATGTGTGCATGTGTGCGTGTCCACGTGTGCATGTGTGCATGTGTGTATGTGCCCACGTGTCCACGTGTGCACATGTCCACATGTGCGTGTGTGCATGTGTGCATGTGGCATGTGTGCCTGTGTCCAGTGTGCATGTGTGCATGTGTGCATGTGTGCATGTGTGCACATGTGCACATGTGCATGTGTGCATGTGTGCATGTATGTATAAGTGCATCACTGGTAACATTGTGTAGACATTGTAAACTGTGTTTCCTGTCTTCCTCCCACAGGTTCTGGTGCTGCTCTGGTGTCCTGCAGCAGTGAACCTGAATCTGGTGCCACAGGTACTGATAATGATGATAGCTGTGTAATGGCACAGGAAGGTGTGTCAGGGTTCGTCATTGGTCATCCAATTGACAGTACACAGCTGTCAACCCCATCATTGCGCACAGTCATCCTGCCAGTGCATCCTATGTCACCATTGTCCCTAGGTGATGGACAGGATACAGTGGGCATTGACCAGGGTAATGTGGTATCTGTGGCACATGCTTCCCCACACAGCAGCCATGAGCAGGGTCCTGCGATGGTACCACACAGACAGTTGCACATGGGTTCTCGTGGGAGCATCCATGGGCGTACTGCCTCTGGCAGACATGCCCAAAGAGGTCTGTCAACCTCAGCTATGTTTCGGGCTGTCATGCAGGCACAGTCGTGTATGGAAAGGTACACCAGACAGGGTCTGAGGGAGCTGAGAGCATGTCGCACAGCTATGACTAACAGTATGCGTGACATCGAGAATGCTATCCGTAATTTCACCGATGTCATAGACAGACGTGGGGACATATTACAGCAGTTCCACAACCACATGTCCATGAGCCAGGGCAATGGTGGGCGGTTGCGGCGTCGACATGGCCATATGCCAGCAACAGCAGCAGCAGCTGGCAGTTGGCACGGATGACAACAGGCCTGCGGATGCCCCCATAGTGCCAGCAGCAGCCCCACAATGCTGGGTCTGTGCTGTCATCGGAACGCCCCAGGAGACCACGTGCACGTGGCTCTGGACAGTCCCAACAGGGACCTGTGTCCAGTCAACACACTCCCGCTTCTGATGACAGTACCCAGTCTGGCTTAGTACCGGATACGGTCCATAGCACCCCTGCCAGGCACAGGTACCATATCCGTGCCCACAGCACTGATCTGTATGACCTGCCAGGTGCAGTCTCTGGCTGTCCACAAACTCCTGTATATGGCAGCCATGAGGTGGAACTGTGTGCGTGCATACACACATGCGAAATGTTAACACCTAGGGCTACCACATACATGCACACACTGCACCAACAGTGCCCCACCCTGTACTGCTGTCCCTCACTAACACACATACACACACATGTCAATTGGTGGTATCAGTGGCAGACTTAGGCATACCTAGTTCACACCCTGTGCATATGATGAAACTGTGCCACCTCCTGCAATTTCCAACATCAGTGCAGGAACAGGTAAACACATTGCTGATGCACAGGGCGACTACATAGAAGTGTATTAGTAGTATCATGTTGGCAACAGTACAGTGTGCTGATATGACTGTGTGTATATCCCAGCATGCCTGATGCAGTAACCGTATGACTGTCCTGAATTGTTATCTACACCCATAGTATGTACCAAAGTGTAACAGCTGCACATTATTGCATACCTGTGGTAAGGATGTCAACAGATAGCCACATACATGGGTAGCACAGGGGGGAAGCTAATGCAAGTAGTGATACGCAATGATGGACATGTACAGTAATGGTGGCAAGTTGCCCACAACGACTATGCAATGTGGATGTTTGCGCATGTTGATATGTGTGCAGTACCAATGTAATCCAAATCACAATTAACTATGACATAACATCTGAGATGTGCATTCCTGGGTACATGTTGATAGTGCCTACATATTTGCACTGTTACCTACTGTTAGTGTTACCCCTTCTTTGTTGTACAATGGACTACTTCCAGCCCTGCTTACTGTAGCTTTGTTTGCATGCATGTTTGCTTGGGGTTCCCTGGAACACTGCTTCCACCTGCAATGCAGAGTTACAGTGCTTCTGTGGACTCCTAGTGACATCTGCATAGTGTACTATACGTATGTCAAGTTTACACATGACAGAACATCACTGTCTGTCCTGTTTGCATGTATCTTGCCTGTGACACATTGCACATGACTTACCTGGCATTTACCCACGTGTACAGTCATATATGCCAGTGCTATGAAATCAGTAGCAGTACAGCCACACATGCACACCTTCAGTATGTTGTTCCCCATTGGCCCTATGTGTTAGTAATCACCATGGCAATCACACTACTATGGTAGCATGT
Source organism: Protopterus annectens (assembly GCF_019279795.1). Lineage (NCBI taxonomy): Eukaryota > Metazoa > Chordata > Ceratodontiformes > Protopteridae > Protopterus > Protopterus annectens. The sequence continues at coordinate 1,232,550,055 of NC_056733.1, forward strand.
GCAAAGGTAACCTGTGAATCACCTCTATGGTCCAGTTGTGGTTTATGTGAGTCATGTGGCAATGTCACAGCTGCCACATGTATGCAGTCAACCCTCACCCCTGGCCAGGAACGTACAACACATGTGTGGGATGCCACCACATAGCCAATCTGGGATCTGAGCACTCTGAACCCAGTAATGCAATACCCTGTCAGGTGGCATGACATACTACAGTGACTACAATACCAGTCTGACATAGACCCGCACTGACAGCAATCTGAACACACTGTGGCATACTTGGAGACTCAGAATAGCATCCTGCCTGAGCATCACACACCTCTGCAGCTGGCACACCGGCATACGTTACATCGGAACAGAGCACATGCCACACATGGCACACACATCCCATGTGCCACACACTCACAGCCTGTAGGGCTACACAACACACCTGCTACAGATGTGTCAGGTAGCTCTCTTGGCCACTGCAGTGGGTTCCCGCTCAACAGGCTGTACATGGTGAAGGTCACTGTGATATGCCTGTGGGGCACTATGGTCCACCACAAAACACATGCATACAGGTCAGTCAGAGGCATGGACACATATGACTCAGTCATTGACCATGGTACTATGGATGACCTGAGACATACCTCCCTGGACTATATGATAGGGAACATAGAAGGGATCTCTCAGCATGTGGCATGGGCCAGTATGAGCCTGATCTTGGTTGCCATCATACCCTCACCATGTATGCTACCACTATATGTAGGAAGGGTGTTCTATGTCTACATTCTGCTCAATCTCCAATGTCATTCATAGAGCATCCACTGGCTGTCAACGTGTGCTTACATGCTAGGGAAGCCACAATGATTTGAGAGGGGCAGCTTGCACGTGACACCCATGGGCCATTGTATATTGGCGAAGCCCCTTGATACACACATAGTGCCTTTTACTGCAGGACATGGAATACATAGCCACCTCCGCGGGTATCACACAGGATAGGACACTAACAGTGATGCTACACAACACCAGCAGTGTACACCACAAGATGCATGCACTGGACACTGTCCTCTGCACGGTGAACTGCAATGTCTGTGCAGTACCAGAATCCTGATTCACGGCTCACAGGTGCAACCCATCACTGCCAGGTTATACCTCATACCATGGCTGTCGTCCCCTACACATGTAATAAACATGGACAGGGGGGTGGTATCTCAAGGCACCACAGATACACACACCTCCAGGTTGTTGGCACAGCACAAAGCATCAGGGCCTATTCATGAGCAACTAACAGTGTGTTGGACTGCCTTCTGGTTCATAGCCTGGCACACACAACCCTCCAATACACAGGAAACCTACCTATCCTCCATAACAACATTGGCAATATGACAGTCTCAAGAAATGTCTTTATATGGCTGGACTGCATCCAGCCAAACATTGTGCGTGAGCATTACTGTAGCTACAACACACTAGCTGAAAGATTCCCAGCATGTGGTCACTGAATTGCAGTGGAATAACATGTTACCACTCCCACAACAAGTGGGAATATGCAGCACCTGTTCATCGACTACATGTAGGCTATATGGCCCAGACCAGATGTGTATCCCCTGCTGTAGGTATTTTACCATATACAACCAACACTGTATAGACACATACCTCGTGCGGCCCCTGCACAGTAAGACACAGTCATATTGTTATGCATTGCAAATACCATTTATCCACTTGAGGCACATGTCAGACATGGTAACTATTGCAGGTCACAGGTATTTATGTGTATGTGTCACACACATACATCATGTGTGCATTGCCATTGCTAGTTTAGGCAATGGCATGCATTGTTATGCACAAAGACCCACACAAGGTCATATTGTGTGACACAACCACAAGTAGCAGTTGTGGGTTTCCAAAACATACCTATCTGTGCTCTGACAATGGTAATAGACCCAGTAGCGGAGCGCACTATTGGCATTACTGGCCAAGTAGCCCTGTTTGGCTGTACTGATAGTGTGGTGACATCCCCTGTGTTTACTGGGGGAATATGCAGCATCTGGTGTATTGTAGTATTTGCCAAAAGGATCTGTTCTCTCACAGTTGCAATTACACACACTACTACCCCCACACACACACTTGCAGGATTCATACCCCTACCTAACTATGTCAAGACACGTGAGAGAGACGCATTAGCGAAGTGCACAATTTGGATTACTAGGAGGTTCCTCTTCTCCGGCTGTACTTATAGGGTGCTGACATCATCAGTGTTTGGAAAGGGTAATGTGCATCATGTAGTGTGATCTCCTGATTGCTAAAAAGCTCATATTTTTCATCCAGAATTGCACACACACAACTCCTCACATCTAAACACACTTGCCATTTGCAGGTTTCAAACTCCTACCTAACTATGTTATGAAACTTAAGAAAGATGCATTAGCAGAGTGCGCTATTCAGATTATTGGGAGGTGCTCCTTCTCCAGCTGTATGTGTAGGGTACTGACATCACCAGTGTTTGGAAAGGGTATTGTGAATCATGTAGTGTGATCTCCTGATTGCCAAAAAGCACATGTTTTTCATCCAGAATTGCACACACACAAGCTCTCCACATCTAAACACACACACTTGCAGGTTTCAAACTACTACCTAACTGTGTTATGACACTCGAGAGAGACGCATTAGCAGAGTGCGCGATTCGAATTACTGGGAGGGTTCTCTTCTCCTGCTGTACTTATAGGGTGCTGACAACATCCGTGCTTAGATAGGGGAATGTGCATCCTGTAGAGTGTTTTCACAGTTGCCAAAAGGGACATTTCCCTCACACAGACTTGCACACACACTAACCCTCCTCTATACACACTGGGTAGTTGCAGGATTCAAACCCCTACCTAACTATGTTATGACACTCGTGACAGATGCATTAGCGGCGCGCGCTATTCGCATTACTGGGAAGGTTCCCTTCTCCTGCTGTACTTATAGGGTGCTGACATCATCAGTGCCTAGATAGGGGAATGTGCATCCTGTAGAGTGTTTTCACAGTTGCCAAAAGGGACATCTCACACAGTCTTGCACACACACTCACCCCCCCTCCACACACACTGGACAGTTGCAGGATTCAAACCCCTACCTAACTATGTTATGACACTCATGACAGACACATTAGCAGAGTGCGCTATTCGCATTAGTGGGAAGGCTCCCTTCTCCTGCTGTACTTATAGGGTGCTGACATCATCCGTGCTTAGATAGGGGAATGTGCATCCTGTAGAGTGCTTTCACAGTTGCCAAAAGGGACTTCTCCCTCACACAGACTTGCACACACATCAACCCCGCTCACCCCCACACACACACACACACTGAACATTTGCATGGTTCAAACTCCTACCTACCTATATTATGACACTTGAGGGAGACGCATTAGCAGAGCGCGCTAACCGAATTACTGGGCATCTGGTCTGCACCTGCAGTATTTATAGGGTGCTTACATCTTTATTTCTACAGAGGCATGTACATCTAGTACTACCTGTCAGGTGGGGGATAGCATATATATGCATTTGCAGCCACCTACGTCAGGGTCAGATATGCACATCGCACTGGCAGGTTATGTTCTATACCATGCTTTGTGACCACAGGACCTGTAACACACAACACAACCAGTCCAGAACACCACTCCCACATCCAGGACACACACTTTGCTTCCCTGGGAACAGTGCCGGGATATGCAGGTGTTCACATACACCATTCCAGTTGTTAACATCAGGTACAGGCATATTGTGTGTGGGAACTACTCAGGCCTCTGCCACTTTACCCTACAGCCACTACAATTTGTGGGTCCATATGCTATGGCAGAACCACTCACCACAGCCACATGGGGGAATACATATTGCACCTGTCCATCTGCAACATGGGTACTCACTGTTCCACACCAGAGGTAGACCACCATTGTTGATATCTGACCATACCCACCTTTCCCTGGACATCCATATGCCATCCCCACCCCCAGGCAAGGTTGTCAATGCAAACAAACTGTATTTAGCACAAGCAGACTCTACACTTGTGAAGACTGGGGTGGACGACTTCAAAGGACCCATGCTGGGGGACTATACTGGCCACTCTGCATAATCCTTGACAATTGCATTCTATGAGCATGTGTAAGGTTTGCATTGATCATGCTATCCCACATATACCCATGACTGCTCCACAACAAGACACCTGTCAGGTGTACACCAGCCATATATGAGCCGTCCAACAGACAGAGTGAGCTAATACATTGCAGAGCTGTAGCCCACAGAGGGAGGACATCTGTGAACAGTACTGGCATGACACTTCATTCCCACATAATCATCACAACACAGTGTTGACAGTGGAATTGTCCATTTAATGCAGATAGGGCTCCCCTCAGTCTGTTATTTTCACTAAATATTTTTTTTATTATTTCAAATAAGATGTCTTAAACATTACATGAAATAAAGATAAATAACATATTTACAATTCTAAAACATTACTAACTTCAAACCATTATATAACTATTTACATTGGTGTCTATGCAAATAACATTGAAATTCTATATTATATAGAGTTAGAAACATAAGATGATATATCTTCCTCGATATTTTCAAGTATTTCCAGTACTTTCATCCAAGAGTAATAGTAAGAAGTAGATCTTTTAGTTCTGTTCTTCACTGTTAATATTTCCATGTGAGCAACTGTTGTTGTTAAAGTCTCAAATTCCTTGAACGTGGGAAGCCTCATTTTTCCAGTGTATAGTTATGATTTTACGTGAAATTGCCAATAGTGTCCATAGGATTTTAGTGTCTTTTTTTGGTACACAGTTTGGAATAGGAGAGTTGAATAAAATTAAAGACTTTGTTAATTGAAAATTATCATTATAAACAGTCTGAAAAAATAATTAATGGATTTCCAGTACATATTGAGACATATACATTCATAAAAAACATGCTGCCAATCTGCTTTTATCTTGATATGGCATCTCCAACACTGATCTTCAATAGAATACATTTTGGCTAACCTATGTGGTGTATAGAAACTTCTGTGTAGATATCTCCAAGTGAATAATTGCCAGTATTTTGATAATGTAGAAAATTTGGAAGATTTTAGAATATTACTTTTTCTTCTTCAACTGGAGGATGGTTGTTTATTAAAGTATAATAATCCCAGTATGATTTTTCATGATAGTTTTTGTTTTTAACAATTTTATAGATATTAGACAAATAACCTGTACCCTGATAAGGCTGTTTTGTGATCTGAATAAGGTATTCAATGAGTTTTGGAGCTTCATGTCTAACTGAAGGTTGCATTTGTTCTATTTTATTTATAAGAAAATGCCTTAGATTTTGTAAAAACAGCCAATTGTCTTTATTTATATTATAATTATAAATTATCTGTTCCTTTGTTAGAATTTTCCCTTTCTCTATAAGTTGATGCCAAAAGAGTAATGTTTCTTCTTTAAGTATATTTATTTTAGATATTTGGAATGTATCTAGAATATTTGGTGTAAAAGCTATAGGAAAATAAGAAAAATCCAAGAATTAATATTTGGTATTTTGTTTATATATGTTCTGAACACTGAAAGTGTAGAACTTACATAGTTTGATGGCAATTTATTAATATTATTCCTTTTCCCTAAAAAATAATCTTTTAACATCCATATAAGGGGTGATGGTATTACTGTTAAGTTGTCTTGTATGTGATTATAATTGATTTCTATGTAAATCTGCTCATGGGCTTGTTTCCATATAGGTGTGTATGAATTATTTAACCATAGTGTTATGTTTTTAATAACAGATGAGGTAATATATAAATCAATATCTGGTAAATTAATTCCACCATCTTCCCAATCTGGCAAATGTTTATTTAAGGCTATATGGGGTTTATTTGGAAACCATAGAAAATTTAAAATTAGTTTATTGTATCTTTGAATAATATATTTGGGAGGTGGCAATGAAAAATTTTGTATTAAGTATAATATATTGGGAAATATGATTATTTTAATAAGATATAATCTGTCTGCTGTTGAAAAGATATATTTATTCCAGTAACCAATTGTTTGTTCTATTTTGTCTAGTATTTTATTATAGTTAAATATTAGAGAATCTGTTAATTCATTGAGTAGATTTATTCCCAGATATAATAATTTACTTTCTGTTACTATATATTTGGAAAATCTTTTGTTTATATTATTTTTTTTTTTTACAATTACAGGGCATAATTTTGTTTTGTTTTCATTAAATTTTAAGCCTGAAATATTTTGAAATTTATTCATGGAGTTAAATAGAGCATTCAAAGACTCATTTGCATCTGAGAGAGTTAATAGTATGTCATCAGCAAAGAGTTGGATTTTAAGGTTTAACATTTTATTAATACAAATGCCCTTTATGTTATTGTTTGATCTGATTTGATTTGCAAAGGGTTCTATGAGTAATGCAAATAACAATGGTGGTAAAGGGCAACCTTGTTTAGTTCCCTTTTTATTGTTATAGGGCCTGATCTATATGATCCCAGTTTAACATATGCAGTAGATTTTTCATATAGTATTTGGATAAGATTATTAAAATTAGAAGGAAAGTTATATTCTTTTAAAACTAGTGAAAGAAAGTTCCAATTAACCGAATCAAAAGCTTTATTAATATCTAATGAGATTACATTTAAATTTAGGACTTTATGTTTGCTATAATCTATTAATGTTAGTATTCTTTTAATATTATCTGAAGTATTTCTTCCTTTAATAAAACCTGTTTGATCTTTGTGAATTAAGAAAGGAAGAAAGTGTTTGATCCTATCTCGTATATAGCCATAAACATCTTGTAGTCTATATTGAGTAATGATATTGGCCTATATGAGGAACACTGTTTCTCATCTTTATCTGGTTTGATAATTGGGGATATCAATGAATATTTTCAAGAGGGTGGTATATTCAAATCTTTATTGGCTATATCATATACTTTTAATAATAAAGATATGGCTTGATTGGGTATTAATTTATACATTTCTGGTAGCATATTGTCTGGGCCAGGTGCTTTATTTGTCTTGAGCTTTTTAATTTGTAATTTTAATTCTGTCATATTGATTGGTTTGTTTATAATGTCTATTTGTTCTTGTGTTAATTTAATATGAATATTGTTTTCTAAGTATTTTTTTATATCCTTAGTAGGTGTATCTTGAGAATTTATGGAATTATCAATGTTAAATTGGAGTCTGAATGCTTCTAAAATATCATTTAGTTCCGTAACTCTTTTGTTAGTATTGGGAATAAATATTTCTTTTATTTGCTTAGATTTAATTATTTTTTTGTTCTATTAGTTAAGTATCTCAGGTGTGCTGAATTAGTAGAGTATGAGTTTATTTTTATCTTTTCTAAGTTAATCATAATCTTATGGTGTAGCAATTCTGTATACTTCTTATTGATTTGTGTAAGTTCTTGAACTTGAGTAACATTACCCTTTTGTATTTCCAGTTTCAATTTATCTGCTTTGTTTTGTAAGTCTAGCATATCTTTATTCCATAACTTCCTTTTATTTATGTACCAGGATAATATCTTCCCATATGTAACTGCTTTTAATGAATCCCAGACATATATTTCTGAAATATCTTCTGTGTAATTTATTTCTAGAAAGTTTTGATTGTTTCTTCATAAAATTCTTTGAAATCTCTCAATTTTGTGATATAGGAAGGTATCCTAGTAATGGGATTTGAATAAAATGGTGTAAGCTCTATCTCAAAGACAATGGCATTATGATCAGATAAAGGACAATTTATGATTTTGACTTTGTCAATTTTTGTTATTAGGTCATTGGCAACATATATTCTATCAATTCTAGAGTTAGTTTTATATCTATGAGAATAAAATGTGAAGATTAGTGAGTCTGGTTCTGCAAATTCATTTATATCTTTTAAATACAATGTATCTATAAATTTTGATAGTGCTTTAGAGATGGGTTGTTTTCTTCTTTTGGATTTAGAATCTGTATCTTTTCATTCATTATACAGTTGAAGTCTCCTGCCAATATCAGGCTACCCTTAGTTAAATGAATTATCTCTTCAAAATGCTGTTTAACTGTTTTTAATCCTAGTCCTGGGATCCAATATAGATTTACTAACGTATAGATTCTCTTATTTAACTCTATTGAAACTAGACAAAACATACCTGATGTATCTTGATGAGTAGTAATTATTTTAGGTGTTATAGTTGAGTTGCAAGTAGTATAGCTACTCCTCTTTTTTGTTTTGTATTGAGAGTTTATTAGTACTGTGTAATTATTAATATTTAAGTTGTTTATATCTCTATCTAATAAGTGTGTCTCTTGTAAAAGACTATTTGTGGTTTATGTAAGTTTATGTACTTGAATAGGCTTCTCCTTTTATTACTATTATTTAGACCATTAACATTTATGGATAAACATTTCATTTCCTAGTTTTGAGTTTGTTTTATGTGTGAGTTTATGTAAATATTGTTTATTCTTAGTTCCATCTTGGATACAGAATTCAAAAAGTTTTTCTTGTATGATTTTTGCATGTTTCTGAGTGACACCAAAGTGATAGAATAAAAAAAAATAAAACAAAGAACTTCCAAACTTGTAATTCTTAACCTTAAAAAACATTCCCTATTGCTATGAGGTAATATACCTCTTCGTTTGGTTAGTGAATCTAACCAAACAAACTTTCTACCCTCACAAATAATATTTGCATCAGTTTCTCTTATCCTCTTAGTTTTAAATAAAGATAATTGAATAATACATTAAGATAATCTAATCAGCTAAAATATATACATATATTCTTTACTCATCTTATTGTAATTCAATAATACTTACTTCTAAGCAGGTTTCAAAAAGGTACAAATATTTAGATTAAGTTAGTATCATTTCAAAATAATTTAGGGTATTAATAAACATCATGTTAAAATCTATAACTGTATATTTCATACATCTGTTGAAAACTATTTACTGACATTACTGTATAATACAGTACCATTGTTGTGCAATTGTTTTAGACTACTCAAGTCCGAAACCAGTGTTTAAATTAATATTTGCAAAGTCATATTGGAATAAAAACATGAATAGTTCTGAAACCACGTCATATTTCATGTTTAACATAAACTGAAATGTGATACAATGTATAAGTATATTAATATTTCTTTAGTAGACATTAAATATGTTCCTCTGATTGCATTTTTCAGCTTTTCAATGACAATTCCCATGGCTGGAGACAACAAGATCACAATTTAGACAGCTCCCTTATCCAAGAGACCACTCATAATGTTGTTACCTGATTGAGTGTCTTGTTGCCAACACTTCCATCAACCCTCAGAGGGACCCTGCACAATGAAAACTGACACAGTACAGAGGTAAAACTGCAGCGCACTTGACCACACCCCCAAAGCAAACATCTATGTATATCACACATCAACTCCCACAGCTTAGACTGACACCCAACCAGTGAGTCTATCTGCTGACAACAAGTGCTGGAGATACAATCATAACCTACTCAACACCAGTAATTCAATCCTATGACTGAACAAAAGTATACTGGAGAACACATCAAAACAATGGAAGCTGCCAAGATTCAAACCACCATGTACGAAAATATTACAGGCCAAAATTCCCAACCCATTTTGCAGCAAACAGACAAAACGTATTCAAACCATGGGGTAACACCTTTACCACGTCAAAAAGGTGTCCAAGAAGCTTGTTTTTCCTCCATCGGAGGACAGCCACGATGATCCATGCACTGCAAGAGTACCATTTTATCCTGGCAATTGCTTCACGACTGTATATAGAAACATTTAATCCAAATCATTAACTGGCACCACAACAATATTTCTCAGAAAAGCTGTTTTACAGCCAATGACCAGACAGAACGCATCATTGAGAGGATACATTTATCAAATGTCAACTGCCCCAGCCATAATACAAGTGTCTCCTCAAATCAATCCCCAACGAATCTACTGCCCACCAAACTTGCAGACCAATACTGGCATCCTTTCATGCAGTCACATTGAAACACAAAAATACAGGTCCGCTGATCTGGAACAACCAGGCTCTCAACTGCCAGACAACACACCAGTCTGCAGAAAGGTCCAAGAATCATAGTTGCATTGTCAAGCATCCTTGTCCACACTAACAGTAACATGATATACCCGCATACACTAGTATTGTGTCATTCTTGATAATGTAAAAAGCCAGACAATATTATAAGAAGGGTGAAGCCACAGCCAGGCAACATAACAAGAAGAGCACAGCCGCAGTCACCATTCAGATGAGCAAACGGAACAGCATGAGCCATCTAAGGATGGATAGCCCGTTGAGTACCTGCCACAATGCATGCCCATAATGCATGGCAACCCAGTAACAAATTAGGGTGTGGGCTAAGCCTCTCCCCTTCCACTCAAATCAGATCCAACACAATATGTGTGTAGAACACAGATGCTTCGACAAAGCCCAAAGCCACATGGGATATAAACATTGTATAATTGACACACGGGTCAAATCCACTGTTGTTATGTTACTCATTATAGTTGCCTATACAATCATTGCTTCCACTTTCTCCATCTAGTATACCATACCGCCATCTAAATGTTTGATTTGCCAAATGCACATCCAACCTTCTTGTTGCATCCCACCTGCCCACCCGAGGGCATACCTTGGCAGCAGGACATCAGTAGTATTCTGCAGGAGTACCAGCGTGGGAAATGGCAACCCTCCCCAAAACAAACCTGTCAGTTGCTTGACATTTACTAGTTTCTTTAGAGAATTTGTAAAACAGCAGTGATTTTATTTGCTGATGATTAATTTCTGCTTTTTAAACTCTGCTGTATAAAACATAGTAAGGGATAGCTAAAATGCCTGGAAATCTAAACTGATAGAAAGACAAGCAGATATATGTCCTTATCTATCAAGGTGCTAGAAGACATCAGTAGCCATAAACTGAAAGTGCTTCAAAAATAAATATCTGTGTATATTTATATGAACCTTTTATATTATTTATGTTTCCTTAGAAGGAATTTAGGTTTCTGTATCTTTAAATGTGAACCTAGCTTATTTTCTGACTAGACGTCAATTAGAAAGAGTCAGGGGATGGCGTACACAAGTAAATGCGACAAGCAATAAGTAACTCAAGTTTCTAGTGATGTTTGTGGCTGTTAAATTGTCTCGAGAACCAAGCGGGGAAAAGGTATGTGTTTTTTCTTTTTTCTTTTCCCTCCTCTTATTTGGTGACAAACTCGTGTAGTGGCACGCAAGCACTCTAGTTTATGGAGTAGTGTTCACAACTGTCAAACTTTGCATTTTAAACATGCTATGCCTTATTTCTCTACAAAAGAAAAGACAACAGGATATCTAAGCTAGTCACAAGCATCTTTCAACTCCGGATGTCTGGAGCCACAACACACATGACTTATAGCCTCAAAATATCACTTAAAACATATTTTTTCACTGGACTATATCAGTATGTGCATATGGGTCAAAGGCAGAACATCTTTTAAGATTATTTAAAGTAGTCTTATGATACATCCTAACTGAAATACTTCATTTCAAAAGCAACACATTTCTGCCCAGCATTAGCGTTTATCCAAACAGGGACACTTTTAACTTATAAAAAGTAATACTGTCAGGGATGTAACTAATAATAAGTTATATAGCAGCCGTTACTATACCTATTAAGCAATATAACCATATACTGATTAAAGTATTATAAGTTAATGAAGATTTAATAAAAAGAAGAGAAAAATAAAAACAACAAAACACAAAGAGAGAAAATAAATAAATAAACTATTTGGGAACATTATTATGCATTGATTACTCTGATTAAGAATATGAAAATAATAGATGGATAATAATGAAAAATAGAGTAATGTTTAAATTATGCTTAGTATATTGATGTGATTTGAGATAAATGTATTTACATTTATGCTAATTTTGACATTTAAAATATAATTGAAAACAGTACCTGTTTTGGTGTAACTTGAAGACAGTACGAACTTTTCTTTTGTTGTTAGTATTATTATTTAGATTTTTACAGAATATAACATATGTAAGATTATTTGTCCTTTAGTTTTTTTTTTGCTCAACAGTTTTCCAATTATTTACTTCAGCATTTCTCTTCGGTGTACTTATTGTCCAGTCCATAGATTCTTCATGTGTTAGGATGTTTTTGTTGGTAAGGTATTTTATTGCTGAATCTACTGTTTCAAAGATTTTTATTCCATTTGGTAGAAAAACTTTCAGTCTTGCTGGAAATAAAAGATGGACTTTCAGTTGCTTTTCTTCAAGGTTTTTTATTGGTAGAAATTCTTTTCTTTTGAAACCACCTTTGTAGAATAATCATTGTCAAATCTTATTAATGAATCATTGTATTTGATGGGAGAATTTGCCCAAGCATTTCTTAATATAAGATCTTTATCTTGTGTAGAAAATAGTCTCACAATTATAGATCTCGGCTTGTTCTTACCGGAGAAGAAGCATTTCCAGAAGCTGCTAGTGATCTATCGCCCGTTCTATACCATATGAAAGAGCTTCAGGTATTTTTGTTACATCTGGTATCCAGGTGGTAAGAAAGTTTATCATATTGTCCCCTTCAGATTTTTCTGGTAGACCATATATTCTAATATTATTTCTTCTTGTTCGGTTTTCCATATCATCAAGCTTTTCTAGTAAATATGTATTCTGTTGAAGTAAGAATTCAGTTTGTTGTTCTTCTATTTGGACTCTAGTGTCAATGTCACTTAATGACTGTTCAATAAGTGATATCTGTCCTTTCTGCTGTGTAAACATTTCTTGAAGCTGTTCCAGTTGTTGTGAGCACTTTTCTTTAAAAGTATCTATTTTATTGTCCATCTTGTCGATTTTTATTGTAAGTTCCTGTATATTTGTAATGAGAGACTGCAGGTCTTTTTTGAGAGAAGAGTCTTGTGCTGTATTCCTTAGATGACTCATGCTGTAAAGCTGATATTGGTGCTGATATTCCAGTAATTAATTTGACAGGAATTATTCAAGTTCTGACAATAAAATTTTTCTTATAGATGCTCAGAGTTATTAGAAATAAGTTAGTAATAAAAATTTCTTCAAATTAAATATTATTTTGTAAAATTCCTGTCAGGAATTGTATTGAGGTAAGAGAGCTGAAATGAAGTGCAGCTATCAGTTCAGCATCCTAGCCACGCCCCCTCCCTCAGTCTGTTATTGATGCCCACTTACTGCCTCTTCCAGCACACACCAACAACATGGCTGTGGCTTAGCACATTCAAACCCTGGGATCTCCACTGTGTCCCTGCTTGACAGAGGCACAGCTCACTAGCCTCACATGTTGCCTTATGTGACCTACTTTACAGTGGCACAGTAGCCTACTGTACTGGGGATGCAGATGCCAAGCACACTCTGGCTAAGCTGTCATTCCCTAGGGCAACAAGCCTAGTATTGACCTCTACACCCATATGTTCAATTGTCAGATGCACAATATTTGTTGTGTTGTTAGACTGTTTGCAGGTCTTTATTGCCATAGCATTCCCTGTTCCTATGAACAACTTGTGTATCTGTGGAAGATGTTTGAATATGAGGGCGATCCACTATATCACTTATGTCTCTGTAGTCATTTACTGTGTGCACTGGGCAGATTGTTGTGTTGTGGTTGGTTCCTGGAATGACACGTACAAATACCAGATATGTGTGGCCAACTGCTAAATGGAGATATGGCCTAAGTGTGTGAGCATGCCCAGTTCAGCCTTTCCATGGCATGTTGTCTGACATATGCCTCATTTATCAAAGTGTGCGAACATGCCCAGTGTGAGCTTTCGATATGTTGAACTCTGAAGTCCACCACATATTTGGGTGTGTGTGAACTTCAACAATATCTCACATTTATGGTTGTGTGTTGGGTGTCATGTTGTGTACTAACTGGCCATCTGCTTCGTGTCTGCCACAACAGGGATTATACTGTGCCTGCAGGGATTGCATGGGATACTTTGCATACAGTTGTCAACATCCTTTCATAATGACCTAACACTGTAGTACCGTATAGTGTACTGGTTCAGTACTTTCACTGTGGTGGACAGTATCCTGGGCCTTAGTCCTATCACTGCTTGACATCTTCATAGTGAGCAGAACAGACTGTGTAGGGGCCAGTTGTGCACATATGACCATGTTGCATTATGTTCAGATATGGACTACCTACACCAGGCTTGTCCAACATTAGTAGTGTATTCCACAACATAGGTGGACATTGGCAAACACTAACGATGTTCCCTAGGCCATTTCTGATGCTAGTCACAGAGTGTGTTTGTCCTTCGACACACATTGTAACTGGAGTTTGCCATGACATATGTCATGGTTAATATACTGTGCCTCCGTCTACCTCTGACATAACAGTGATACCCAGGGTTAACCTACCATCTCCCATCCACTCATCAGGATTCCTCTTGAGGGGTGTCGATAGGTGACTCTCTGGCTAACCTGTACTGGGAGTTTACTCAAGAGTGGGGGCGCCTTCTGTGTTATGGATCATTCTGTACAGCTTGTCCTATGTATGTCTGTGCTGGGGTTCAGGTCTCTCATGTGCATAGCTCACTGCCATTCACATTGTACAAGGTGCAGCATGTTCATTGATTCCAGCTTGGACATGGCTTCATACATCAGGCACAGCTTGCCTCTGGGTGGGCAGTATGGCAGTGTGTGGAGCTGCAGTTTGTTTACTCAGGCAGCACATGGCATCTGTTCATGCTCTTTGCTACTCCTGGTGGGGTACTGTTGTGGACTTTACAGTTGATGGAGGTGTCTGCTGAGGTATATCCCACAGGGGCTATTGTAGTCAATTGTGACGCTGATGAAGGATGACTGCAGAGCCACAGTGACCTCCCCTTATCTACATCTGACAACCTTCATGATTGGGTGGGTATATGGTATGTTTCTACGAACACTACAGCCACATGTTTGTCCAATGCAGGATATCTATCACCTTGTGCCCCCAGGTCTCTCATTACATGTTAGGTACGTAATGGGTTAACACCTGTGTGGTAATTTGTGGGCACTTACTGTATATCCACGGTGGTTGTCTATACACAGTTCTGCAATTTGCTTGCTGACATGGCTATGGCTCCAGTTGTCTGTTTCTATGTGGCCCTTTTGTGGGTTGCTTGTGTCAGCTGGGGGTCGGATATGGTGGGCAGTTTGTACCCCTCTGCATACATGTTCAGTCACAGTCCTTCCATGTTGGCCTGTACCTATGGGACATATATACGGAACGTGGGAGGTCCCAGGACCAAGCCTTGTGGGATGCCACTCATATCTGCTTTGTAGTCTGACATGGATGCAGCATGTCTGACCATGTCAGTTCTGTCCTTGGTCTGGTTTGCAACCCCTCTACTGACATAGGGGTTTATATTTAAGCTGGTGAACATATCCATACTGAATTCGTAGGGTATTGTCTGGAAGCATATGCACGGTCCATCTACGCTGTGTGGACCACATTGCCCTCATCAATGACCTTAATGACTGTTTCAAATGGGTCAAACATATTTAGGGGTGGGATCTGCAGTTATGACAGCCACACTGGGTAGGGTCCAGTGTCAGTAGGTCCACGATAGCTTTATGTCTGCGGTACATACTGATCCTTTCCATAGCTGTGCAGACCAAGCTTGTCAGGATCCTGGGGTGGTAGTTTGCAGTATCCATTCAGGCAACACCTTTGTTGTGAAGGACCGCTGTTGTTGTACACTGCTCTTTGGGTACATATCCTGTACATTGGGCAGTAGTGTGATTTGGCATTCCATTATTCTTGGAGGCCATGTTGGCCTCAGCCCAGGACACCATCACATACCTTTGCTGCTGTGTGTTTTGCTTTGCAGATGATGGCTTTTACCTCAGCATCTGCAATGTCAGGGGACCAGCAGTCTGCTGGGATAGATATTTTGCATTCTGGGGGTGGGGGTTGCACTGAACCTGTCAGGTTGTATGTTGGCAATATGTGTGTGTGTGTTTGGTATGTTGTTTGTAATATCTGTGTGATTCGGAGCATATCTGTGAATTCCCAACATGATTCCTACCATCAGTTAAGTAAGCCTTGTGGATTATCCTTAGTGTCCTGTACAATTTGTATCTTCATAAGTTCATAGGTTCATACTAGGTTATCCACCCTAGGGCATTAATAAGCCTAGCCAGAGTGTGTGTGTCTTTCACCACCCCTTGCTATGTGACTATTATGGCCATTTATGATTTTCTTTACTGTGCCTCTGTCTGGACGTGACACAGTGAAGACCCCCAGTGTACATGTACAATCATCCATCCACTTGGCAATATTCCTGTTGAGGGGTGTCAGTGAGGGGCTCTGCCTAACATGGATTGGGATCCTGTTTCTGGGTGTGGGGAGCCTCTGGGTTATGTATCTGTCCCTCCAGCACATCCTATTTCATTATGTGTTGAGGCTGACATCTGTCACTCTCACAGCTCCAATGGCTTTGATTTCCTGTGGTGGAGCATGTCCATTACTCCTGTGTTGGACATGGCCTTGTACAACAGACATACAATGCCTCTGTGTAGGCAGTCTGTGACTGCATTCAGCTGAGGTGTCTACAGCCAGGCAGCATTATGACATATATTTGACATCCTTTATCCTCTTGGTGGGGTACCTTTGAGGTCTTCCTAACTGCTGCAGGTTTCAGGTATGGTACATCCCATATGAGTCATTGTACTAGACTATGGGTCTGATAAGGGAACAGTACAGGGGCACAGTGACCTCTGTTGATGTAGATGTGAATCCTTTCATGATACGGTGTCCAATATAGACAGTCTTCCTAGCCACATTGGCATTGTGAGTGTCACATGACAGGTTACTGTCGACTTGTGTCCCTAGGTCCCTGATTACTCCTTGCATACATAATGGTTTACCACCTATGTGGTAATTTGTGAGTACCTTGTCTGGTATTTGGTGGGACATTCATACTGTCCAGTGTCTTCAGGATGTCTGGGTGCGGTTCCTGTGTGTGAGAGTGTGGTCTGTCGCATGCTACAGACTGTACAGCAGTTTTGACTACACTTAGGTGCACATGGGTGGTCTCTGCTGCTTCATGCATTGTCAGTTACCTGGCCATATGGGTGTCTGTGCTGCATATGGATACTCCCCCTCCTTTGATGTTTTGGTCCAGATGTTGGGGCCATAACGCATGATATGTGGTATAACCTGGTAGTGCTGGTGTGCTATCAGTAGGCTTGCAGTAGGCTTCTGTCACTGCACAGACATTAATGTTCTCCATACTGGGAAGTGCCTCAGGTGCATGCATATTGCAGTTTACACATCTGGCATTGGTCAGCATTACCCTTATGTTTCTTACCACTTATGTTTTCTAGGGTGGTGGGTTAGTCTTTTTGGCCTTGCCTATGTATGGCTCTATGGAGGTGGCAAAGGCCTTATCCAGTATCCAGATGCCCAGGGGTAACAGGTGCAAGCCATCCGTGGAACAGCAGCATGGCTTGTCATGCATGACATCTCAAGCAGACAGACATTAGACCTTCTTGGACTGACAGCTGTAACTGTGCCACCTGTTAAAGCAGATCATTCTGTGTTTGTACTGTGGCATCATTCTTGGTGAGGGTTGGATGCTGCAAATGGCCAGTGGCATACCGGCCTGGAGTACATACTCAGAGAGCTCATCCATGTCTCTTTTCATGTAGTCCAGGGAGGTACATCTCAGGTCATTCACACCAGGATGGACAATGAGTGCATCATATTTCTGCTTGCTTTGTGGTGACCTGCGTACTTGTGTTATGTGTCATATTGTGGCAGTCTACAAGCAGCTTACTGTACCCTTTCCCTTGCTCAGTCTGGTGAGTGGGACAGCAGTGTGTCTGTCTATACAGACACCTATTACAACTGTATTAGGCATGTTGTTTCTCCTTCTGGCCTGTAACTGTTTGGCACACCAGCTTTGTGTACTATGTGTTGCATGTGCTATATTTGGAGGTTGTGGTTGCTTGGGATCTGCTTTGGAGGCCTCTGTTGGTGTGGTGTGTTTGTAATTAGGGCCTCCTGGAATGTTTTTCTGTGTTTATGTGTTTGGTTTACAGTTGTGATAGGTCTATGTGGGACTGGGTTTGTGGTGTATCTGGTTACCTTCTCCTTCTGACTAGTTTTGACAGTACTGAGTTGGGGGAGCTCAGCCTCCGGTTTGGATAAATGGTTGCATCTCTCACATATATTTGTATTTATTGGGGGGAGTTGTGGGTTGTCTGTGCACTTGGGGCAGGTGTCACATTGTCTCTGGATTCACAGATTCTACTTGTTGTGGCTGGCCTTTGTGGATTGTATGTGTGGACATATTTTATTGCCATACTATTGATCAGTGATTACTTCCCTTTTTATGTTTTCTCTATCATGTAGTAGCTTCCTCATTCTCTTGCATGGTTTGGTAATGGCTGGAGTCCAGCATGCCAGATGCCTGTGAGTATGGCATTGTGTCTTGTTGTTATTTGTGATTGCATAATCCAAGCATTCCTGGCTGTGTTCATGGAATGCCTGTATAACATGTTCTGTGGTGTCTCATATTCTGCACTTGCACAGGGCCTTTCGTGGATTCCACATCGGTTTGGAGGGGTGCAACCTATGCTTTACACATGTTTTTCACTGTGGTTTTCTGGCCAGGGACTGTGGTCAGGATGTGTATATTCAGTGTGATTACTCTATGGTCTGGTCTTACCAGTGAGGGATACACTTCTCATCTTGCCATCCAGTACACATGTTGCTGATTATCACATCCAGTATGCTTACCCCTCTTGTGGGAGTGGTACTTTGTTCCTGGGCATTTTGGTTTATGGATTCTGGGAACTTTTCTCCTACTGTCTTGGTGCTAGTATAATGCTCCCAGTGTATGTCTGGGTATTTTCAGTCAAGCAATATAATGTGGTTTGGGGGGCTTGATATATTCATGTATTCCAACATAGGCCAGGTGCAGTTCCTGGTATTAGGACAGTAGTCTGCAGCAGGCTATATACTGCAAGGTGGTTTTAGCCATTGGTATTTGACCATGGCTAGTCCATGCTGCTTCTTGTTGTGGTACCAACATGGGGGTGTGGTTATCCTTGACATTTATTGCTAGTCACCCTCCTTTTGTAGCTTGTTCCAAGTTTTTTTCAGCTGTACAGCACAGTATGAGGTGTAACCTGGTAGTGTTAGGGTGCTGATATGAGCCTTGACCCAGTTTTCTGTTACAGGACTGATATCAACATTCTCCATACTGTGTGCGTTTACACTGCATGCATCTTGCTGTTTAGACTTCTGGCATTGGGTAGCATTACATCTAGGTTCCTATCCCTTGTGGTACCTATGAAGGTGGGTTTGTGTTTTGAGACTTACCTATTCAGGGCATGCTGTGGGTACTGACAGCCTTTGCCAGTATCCATGGGGCCTGGACTGATAGGTGCATGCCACCCCTAGCAGGTGGTGCATCATGTCATGCTCAGCATGTCTTCCCAGGCTGAAACACATTGGCTCCCCTTTGACTAACTGCATTACTTCAGCCAGTTATTGCAACTGATCATCCCATCGTCATTTTGTGGCTTCATGCTTGGTG
Source organism: Protopterus annectens (assembly GCF_019279795.1). NCBI lineage: Eukaryota > Metazoa > Chordata > Ceratodontiformes > Protopteridae > Protopterus > Protopterus annectens. Next base: position 1,232,569,583 of record NC_056733.1, read on the forward strand.
AGGGTGGATGTTAGTCAGGGTCCTCAGGTGTGCAAATAGTACATGGTGTTACATTACTTAACACATGGCATTCATGCCTCAGGTAGTGCTGCAGGGCTGCCTCTGTCGGATGCACATATTACACTCCCTGTACATGTTTGTGAGCAGGTCATGTCATTTTAGGCATCCCTGTTATTATTTGAGTGAGTCAGAGGGGGTATCATTCCCAGGGTTCATACTGAGACAGTGTATGTGCTATGCGTTGCCTCTTTGCCAAGGCCAGGGCATACTGGGCACGCCTCCTTCTGCCTACTGGGGCAGGCTCAGGTTGTTCCTCAAACGAGTCACGCTCTGCCTGTGATGGCCTTGGCAATGGTGGGGGGCTGTTTGGCCCAGCCCTATGCTGATCCTGCTGCAGCTGTTTTTGCAAGATCATATTATGTAGCATAGCACATACCGTGACAATTTGGGTACATGTAGTTGGTGAGTACTGCAAGGCTCCACCAGATGTGTCCAGACACCGGAACCGTGACTTGAGCAGCCCAAACACACGCTCTATTACATTACGTGTTTGTGCATGTGCCTCATTATGGCGTTCCTGTTCAGGTGTGTGTGCGTTTCTGATGGGTGCCATCAGCCACGGCTCCAGTGCATAACCTGCATCCCCCACTAGGTGTCCGTGTGGGATGTCCCCATTGGCAAATGTCTGGTACAGCTGCGTCAAATGCCAGATGTGGAAATCATGGTAGCTCCCAGGGCAGCCAGCACACACATTCATTATTATGCCCTGGGCATCACACACAACCTGGCAGTTGATGGAGGGGAAGCCCTTGCAGTTAATGTAGGCCCTACCCCGCTCACCAGCTGGTGCTTTGATGCGTATGTGCGTGCAGTCTATTGCACCCACTACCTCACGGTATTCCGCTATTTGCGGGAAGAGACGCATATTGCTGGCCAATAACTCACGGGCATTGGGGAAATATACATGATCACCGACATGTACTGACATGGCATCCAGGAACTGGTGCAGTACCCTGGAGGCAGATGCCTGTGATATCCCCATCATATCACCAGTTGGTCTTTGGAAGGTACCTGTTGCTAGTATTCTTAGGCCAACCCATACCTTGGTTTCCACGGGGATGGGTTCCCCTCTGTTGGTTCTGTGTGTGAGGCTTGGCCTGCACAGCTCGACTATTTGCTGCAGGAGCTCTCTGTCCACTCTATAGTGCTCTACTATCTCCAGCTCATGTAACCCATGGTAGGTGACCCTGGGCCTGTACACTCTTCTCCGTCTCCTCACTGTGGGTTGTCTGGCACCATCTGCATTGTCACCACCCTCAGCAAGTCGCCTATGTCTCATTATGACAGCTATGGCAGCCCCTAACATTTCTGCTCTGAGTTCAGCTTTTTCAGTTTTCACTTCTAATAGCTTACTCCTGTCTTGTAGTGTCTCTTGAGAGAAACATCCTGCACTGCTGTTTGCAGAGTTTTAAGTGCTGGGCTGGGCTACTATTCTGCCTGTGTAATTGCCTGCTTCTAATTGTTTTCACCTGCTAGCTCCAGCAGTATTCCCCACTAGCTTCCTACTAATTCTGTTGCTTCCTTTTTCCTTTCTGTTTCTTCAGGGGGGAGCAGCGTGCATACCAGCAGAAACGCGCTCACAGTGGCTTACATGCGCGCACACATGCTTACATGGTTCAGAATCTGCTTATGCTGGTTAAAACACGTGCACACCTGTGCAAACAGTCTTACAAGTCTGCCAACAGGCTCCCACATGCTCAGTCTGCCTTACACTCGCGCACACTGCCCTTCTCACGCTTCATGGTGCGCGCACGTGCGCATGCACGACCAGCAAGAAACTTTGGTGTAAGTAACAGTGTACACCTTCCATTTCTTGACTTTCCCATGCTTATCTTGTGGCACTCCTCTTTCCCTGATCTGTGTCTGTCATCTGTCATGTTACACTGACCTCCAATGAACTGCATTTCTTTCTACCATTCCCCCCTGTGATGTCACCTATCTCCTACTCTATTCCTCCCCTTATGTATCTCTTACACTACTCTGACTGTGCTCATTTGCTATGTGACTGTGGGATTCAGTATCCTAACCCTCATTTACATGAGATTGCCTACTAATGCTTAGTTACATGTCTTGGACTCAGCTTCCCCCCTTAGCAACCACTACACGGTGGCCATGTTGTTTTTGGTCTGCTGGTACCTGCATTGTCATTCCATGTATTGCATAAGACCCACATTTGTGGGTTTATAACCTTCATTTTTATGTTTTATACAGCGCAGTCCGTTTGCGCGGGGCTGCGCTGCGTTTAAACATCGGCGATCTCCGAAAAAAAAATTATATTTTTTTAATATTTGCATCAGGGTACCTTGCCAATGGCCACATATTTGTCCATTGGCATGCTGCCTGACACATATACACCCTTTATTTGGAGCTGACATGGCTCCATTGTGATTTTTGCAGAAACGTACTCAGTTGTCAACTGAGTACATTTCTGCAGCTAAAACGTCTCTTACACGGCTGGTTTCTGCTTCATGAATCGCTAATATGCCTCATTTCCATACCTTTCGGCTGCAAGTGAGGTATTTAGCATATCCACGCCCAGTCCGTGTAAGAGATGTTTTAGCTGATCTCTTACACAGAGTTTCGAGCTGTTCCTGGATTGCGAGGCTTGCATGGAGTGTTACACGTCTCTTACACTCCGTGCAAGCCTTCATGAATGAGTTTTAACCATTTAGATGGTGTCACAGTTGTTATTACCATTTCTGTAGTGCTCCAAAAGAACACAATTAATTATTTCATGATCAATTGTTAAGTGATCATCAAGTCTGTGTTTTAGACAGAATAACTGAAAGAGTTTTGTGTTTTGTCCTTGTGTCTCAACCTCTCTGCACAAGAAATCTGGAAAAAGCCTAAAGTAACAGAGGGACAAAGGCCCGAAAATAGGGACATATTTTATATATTGCTCTTATAAACTTAGAAAGTTGCTAAAATGGGATTTGTGCCAGCATGCATTTTCTGAAGTACATGAAGTATGAAACTCAAATGTATGTCCTTATTTAGTGACTTCAGACCTCAGTGATTTGCCTGAAAACTGCAAATTGTTATGAGAAACAGACCAAAAATGAGAAACAGGATATAAAAAATAGGAGGCAAAAATGTGGACATTCTATGAAAATTTGGTCAGTTGAGAGGTATGATTTTGTCTAACTAGCACATTGCTGTTGTGCGTATTCTCTCCCTCTACTTGTGTGCATGGTTAGCGCATTGTTGATGTGCACATTCTCTCCCTCTACTTGTGTGGATGGTTAGCGCATTGTTGACGTGCGTATTCTCTCCCTCTACTTGTGTGCATGGTTAGCGCATTGTTGATGTGTGCATTCTCTCCCTCTATATGTGTGCATGGTTAGCACATTGTTGATGTGCGCATTCTCTCCCTCTACTTGTGTGCATGGTTAGCTCATTATTGATGTGTGCATTCTCTCCCTCTACTTGTGTGCATGGTTAGCGCATTGTTGATGTGCGCATTCTCTCCCTCTACTTGTGTGCATGGTTAGCGCATTGTTGATGTGCGCATTCACTCCTTCTACTTGTGTGCATGCTCAGAAATCAATACTGTTGAGATAAATTTATTTGTTAAATTGTAAAGAACCAAGGCCTTCTAAAGTACAAATAGGCCAAGTAGAGTAATGAGCTTGCTGATGAATAAGAAAAATCTACACAAATCTCACATTATGGTATCCTTACATCCTAAAAGTGCTACATAGGTTTATAGATTAGCACCAGGCTAACCACCCTTACAGTCCATGTTAGGCCTAGTCAATTGTCACATTTGATGCTTAAAATTAACATATCCTGTTGGAGTTTAAATTTACTTAGCCCTTTCCAAGATGTATATTTAAATATTTTTCTAGTGATAATTACTAGACACAGACACAGATATCTAGAGTGGATACATACATTGGGATAAAGCATTTAGCAGTGGTCACACTTTGTCCATTAGTAGCTCTGGGGGGGGAGGAGCTCTGGGAAAATTTCCTATTTATCAACTATTGCTTCAGGGCAGTGGTATCCCCTATGAGATATATCTGTCCCTCCAAACCTTTCATTTCTGATATTATTTGACTTGCAGATGTGAAGTAAGTTATTCAGTAATTTTTCAGATGACGGTTTCTATGCTGGGCACAAGTCACCTCTTAGCAGTCTTTAAGAGACAGAATATAGTGATACGGCTTTGAGGTGGTCCATTTAAGATGTATTATTTAGGCATTGTATCCTTTTTGTAAGTTATCTCTGCAGGTGTTTCAGCTGTTGCATATGCCTGGACAGATATATGCCATAAAGGGCATTACACTCAATGGCTGGCCAAATGATGATGGAGTAAAATGGGACAATGACCTTCTTGGATCTAGAAACAATCCCCTTGTTTATAAGCTGTGCAGTATAGAAGGAAATACTTTTCACAGTGGTCACATGCTGATCAAAAGTTAGGTCACTATTACAAAACTTCCTAAATCCTGAACTACCGAGTCATCTCTTAAGGGTATGTTGTCAATGTTGTAATTCCTGGGGAAGTGAACTTTCCAGAAGATACAGTAAAAAACAATTTGGCATTTAGCTTTAGTGCATGCGTCTGGCACAGTTATTAATATGAAATAAGTCCTTTTATAGAATTGTTGAGTGTTTTGGGGATTTGATCAGTCCGGCTAGCTTGCACTCATCTGCAAACTTAGTTAGCCAGAGCCCTTTGTTATTGGCATTTATTTCTGAGATGTAGATGCTGAGAAGAAGTGGTCCCAGTACCAAACCCTTGGGGACTCAACTTATGACATGTCTTTTTATGGAGGTAGCTTCCCCTATTTTGATTTCCTGCATTCTATCTGCAAGACAGTTAGCAATCCAGTTGGTGATGAAGGGGTTTATTTCTAGTTCATTAATCTTTCTTACTATGCCTGAGTGGAAAATTGTGTCAAAAGCTTTGGCCAGGCTGAGGTATGCAGTGTGCACCATTTTATCTTTGTCAATTACTTTGGAGACTTTAGATCAATGTGTGTTGATGTATCTTTAAGTAGCTATCCAAGGGCTTGCACAAGTGTTTAAATAGTGAGCACATGTGAGCCTGACTTCCATTTTGTAGTAAGCTGTTGAGATATAAGCATGTATGTATGTATGTAAGGGTAATGCTACTCAATGTTAGAAGTCTAAACCTCAAAATGCATTCACTTGAGGCACTCCTTAAAATGGAGAAAATAGACATCTGTGCAGTGACAGAGACCTGGTTCAAAGCTCCAGAGAGCACCCCTGCATTACCAGGCTATAATTTATACCACACCTTTCGGCCACCTAACCCAGACCTCAACACTAAAGGCAAAGGCATTTCCACATTCATTAAGGATGTCCACACCTCCAAGCCAGTTGCTCAGCATTCTGAGATTATCCAAGTGCAACTAACTCTGGGCAAGACTGCCATCCAAATTGTAGCTTGCTTCAGACCCCCCACCATGCCCCAGGATTCCCACTCCTCTTTTCTTGATACATTGGGAAATATTAGGGTACAACCCAATACCCTAACAATGGGTGATTTCAACTACCCCACCATTAACTGGGAAATCTACTCATGTACCAACTATTTTGCTCAACGTTTTCTGGAATTCATAAATTCCAACACCTTGGATCAACTTATCCACACTCCCACTAGGGGCAGCAATATCCTAGACCTGGTCATTACCAACATGGGTGACCAGTGTTCCACACCAGAGGTCAAATCCTCACTGGTCAGCTCCAACCACAAGTTAATCACCCTAGACATCCACATCCCACCCCCACCCCATTATGGAAACAATCATAAAAAATTTCTCCAAAGCCAACTTCACTCTTCTTAAGACAGAAGTGGCAAACTTCTCAACACCCATGCAGATGGACAATAGAGGTACGACTGCTGAATCCTACACAAATGCACCTTATAAGTACTTACAAGAGTGCATGGATGGTGCTATCCCTAACAGAACCAAGATGCTATCCTTAAAAAAAGGAAGCCAATCTGGTGGTCTACTGCCATAAACAAACTCTACAACAGAAGAAAGAAACTGTTGCAAAAAAGAGTAAAATCCCATGATTGGAGGAACTCCCTGGTCAGCCTCAGTAAGAAGTTGAGATCCCCCATAAAATCCTCCAAAGCTAGTTATGAAAACAAAATCACCACTGATTCTAAGGATAGCCACAAAGCATCCTATAGCTATGTCAAGAATCTGAATGGCAACACTCAGATCTGCTCTGAGTTGTAGCACATTGGCACTAAATATACAGAACCAACTGATATTGCCAACATCCTGGCAGATAGGTTCAGTGCTAACTTTACCCCTCTCTCACCCCCTAAATGGCCCATTTCTATACCGGAAGAATGCAAAGTTCCTGTAATCACGGCTGCACAGGTAAAAACCTCACTCTCCAAAGCCAAGAACACAGCATTCATGGGACCTGGCAACATCACAGGCTGCATTCTACATGAACTACAGAATGAACTGACACCCCACCTATGTACCATGTTCAATCATAGCCTCACCTCAGGCTTTGTGCCATTGAATGGTGCACTGCAATGGTTATCCCACTCCATAAAGGGGGAGCCATGAGAGACCCTGGGAACTACCGCCCCATTAGCCTGAAGAGCCTGGTCTGCAAGGCCATGGAATGTATCATCATGGAACTCATAAACAAAGACATTGGTAATCTTCAAACTCTGGACCCCACACAGTTTTGGTTTGTAAAAGGCAAATCATGTCTCCTAAACCTGATAGCCTTCTTGGAAGCAGTCACCAAAGCCATAGATGAGGGTAAGGTGGTTCACACAGCCTATCTAGATCTTGCCAAGGCTTTTAACACCATCCCCCACTCTGGAATTATAAATAAACTCACTAAACTAGGTATAAATCCCTATGTCACAAGATAGGTTGCCAACTGGCTTACTGACAGAATACACACTGTGAAAGGAGCAGATTCCAAATCCGACTTCTGATCAGTGTCAAGTGGAGTACAACAGGGTTCAGTCCTGGGTCCTCTCCTGTTTGCTATCTACTTCTCAGAAGTACAGGCTAACATGGAAGGTCTTTGGCTAACTAAGTTTGCAGATGACTGCAAACTAGGAGCCATAATCAAAACTCCTAATGATGTGGACAGCCTACAAAAGGGCCTCAGTGAGACTGATGCCTGGTGTCAAAGCCATGGCCTCAAGCTAAATGCCAAAAAGTGCATTGTCATCCACTTTGGTAAAAACTCTGTACCCATGAACTACCACATAGGCGATAATCTACTTAACACTGAAAGTGTGATAAAAGACCTTGGGTCACAGGTGGACAGTAGTCTCTCCTCTGATAATCACATCACCACAGTGGTCAGGAAATCCTTCTACATGGCACACCTCATCACAAAAGGTTTCTTGTCCAGAAAAAAAGAGGTCATTGTTCCACTCTACTCATCACTCATTAGACCCATTATAGAATACAACACACCTTTTGGTATGTACCTCACAAGACATCTACAACAACTGGAAAGGCTGCAGAAATACCTCACAAAGAGGATTACTGGCCTCAAACATATCCCTTATGCAGACCATCTAAAAAAAACTACAGCTGTACTCCATCGCATATCGTCTACTCAGAGGCAGTCTCTGCCTAACATACAAAGCTATGTCAAATCCAGAGCTGTTGGACATGCTGCACTTAAAGAAATCCCAGTCCCTCTGAGATACATGCTCTAGGGACCTAAACCTTGTCACCACAATAAACAGAACATGCTGGAGGGATAGATTCCTCTCTCAGAGATTTCCCATACTCTGGAACAGACTACCTATCTATGTCAAACAGAGCTCCTCATTAGCACTCTTCAAGAAAAAATATTGATGATTGCATGGGAAATAGGAAATTCACCCAAGGGATCACTTCTGTGGCTCTGCTTGTCAGGGGCATAGGAAAATTATTTTCTTGGGTGGCAAAAGCCAGGGTACCTTTTTGGCTAGGCTTATATAGGCCCTAGGGCCAATAGCCTAGTACCTACCTATGAACCTATGAACCTATAAGGTCTGTCTGTTAACCAGTTTATTTATATTGTATGATGCTGCTATCCATCCTGATGTGTTTCTATGTATTAAAGCATCTAAACAAAATACCCCGCTTGCTTGTCATCTATGTTACAGAAGGATGAGTGACATGGTGTTAGAAGCAGCATGTTTAAAGGGGCATGATGTTAAAGGATGCATGGCCAAAACATGTTTTTGCCAGAAAGAGTTCCAGTTCCTTCCATTTAAGTCCGAGGAGCACCCGGTTGGCATTGGGGGAATATACAGCAGTGTATCGTCCCTACTGCATGCATTATTCACAAAACAGGTCAAAAACAAATTTCAGATATTAAGACTTGCTCAAAACTATTTCTTATTCACAAAATATGAAAAGGCATACAGAATGCTCTAAACAATATTTGACTAAACCTGTATGTCCGATATTGATAAAAACATTCCAATTACTATGGACAATGTTTTAAATAAAGTCCAAATTGCATAAAACAAATAAAATAAGAGGAAATGACAGTGGGCAGGATTCACGAAGGCTTGCACGGAGTGTAAGAGATGTGCAACACTCCATGCAAGCCTCGCGATCCAGGAACAGCCCTAAACTCCGTGTAAGAGACCAGCTAAAACGTCTCTTACACGGACTGGGCGTGGACATGCTAAATACCTCACTTGCATCCGAAAGGTATGCAAATGAGGTATATTAGCGATCCACGAAGCAGAAACCAGTCCGTGTAGAAGACATTTTAGCTGTAGAAATGTACTCAGTTGACAACTGAGTACATTTCTGCAAAATCCACAATGGAGCGATGTCAGCTCCAGAAAAAGGTTGCATATGATTCAGGCAGCATGCCAATGGCCAAATATGTGGCCATTGGCAAGATAACCCAATGCAAAAATAATAAAAATATAATTTTTTTTTTCGGCGATCGCCCATGTTTAAAACCAGCGCAGCCCCGCGCAAACGGGCTGCGCTGTATAAAACCATAAAAAAGAAGGTTATAAACCCACAAATGTGGGTCTCATGCAATACATGGAATGACAATGCAGGGACCAGCAGACTAAAACCAACATGGCCACCATGTAGTGGTTGTTAAGGGGGGAAGCTGAGTCTAAGCCATGTAACTAAGCATTAGTAGGCAATCTCATGTAAATGAGGGTTCGGATAATGAATATCACAGTCACATACCAAATGAGCACAGTCTGAGTAGTGTAAGAGATACAAAAGGGAGAGGAATAGAGTAGGAGATAGGTGACATCACAGGGGGGAATGGTAGAAAGAAATACAGTTCATTGGAGGCCAGTGTAACATGACAGATGACAGGCACAGATCAGGGAAAGAGGTGTGCCACTAGATAAGTCATGGAAAGTCAAGAAATGGAAGGTGTACACTGCTACCTACACAAAAGTTTCTTGCTGGCCGTGCATGCGCACGTGTGCGCGCCATGAAGCGTGAGTAGGACAGTGTGCGTGCGTGTAAGGCAGTGTGAGCATGTGGGAGCGTGTTGGGAGGTGTTTAACACTGTTTGCACGGGTGTGCGCGTGTGTAAGGCAGGCTGAGTATGTTGGAGGCTGTTGGCAGACGTGTAACAGTGTTTGTGCAGGTTTACGAGCGTTTAAACCTGAATAAGTAGATTCTGAACCATGTAACCACGTGTTTGCGTGTGTAAGTCACTGTGAGCGTGTTTATGATAGTATGCAAGTTGCTCCCCCCTGAGGAAACAGAGAGGAAAAAGGAAGCTACAGAATTAATAGGAAGCTAGCAGGGATAACTGCTGAAGCTAGCAGGTGAAAACAATTAGAAGCAGGCAATTACACAGGCAGAATAGTAGCCCAGCCCAGCACTTAAAACCCTGCAAACAGTAGTGCAGGATGTTTCCATTAAGAGACACTGCAAGACAGGAGTAAGCTAATAGAAGTGAAAACTGAAAAAGCTTCACTCAGAGCAGAAATGTTAGGGGCTGCCATAGCTGTCATAATGAGACATAGGCGACTTGCTGAGGGTGGTGACAATGCAGATGGTGCCAGACAACCCACAGTGAGGAGACGGAGAAGAGTGTACAGGCCCAGGGTCACCTACCACGGGTTACATGAGCTGGAGATAGTAGTGCGCTACAGAGTGGACAGAGAGCTCCTGCAGCAAATTGTTGAGCTTTGCAGGCCACGCCTCACACACAGAACCAACAGAGGGGAACCCATCCCAGTGGAAACCAAGGTATATGTTGGCCTAAGAATACTAGCAACAGGTACCTTCCAGAGACCAACTGGCAATATGATGGGGATATCACAGGCATCAGCCTCCAGGGTACTACACCAGTTCCTGGATGCCATGTCAGCACATGTCGGTGATCATGTATATTTCCCCAATGCCTGTGAGGTATTGGCCAGCAATATGCATCTCTTCCAGCAAATAGCGGAATACCCTGAGGTACTGGGTGCTATAGACTGCACGCAAATATGCATCAAAGCACCAGCTGGTGAGCGGGGTAGGGCCTACATTAACCGCAAGGGCTTCCCCTCCATCAACTGCCAGGTTGTGTGTGATGCCCAGGGCATAATAATGAATGTGTGTGCTGGCTGCCCTGGGAGTTATCACGATTCCCACATCTGGCATTTGACGCAGCTGTACCAGACATTTGCCAATGGGGACTTCCCACACAGACACCTAGTGGAGGATGCAGGTTATGCACTGGAGCCATGGCTGATGACACCCATCAGAAACGCACACACACCTGAACAGGAACGCCATAATGAGGCACACGCACAAACACGTAATGTGATAGAGCGTGTGTTTGGGCTGCTCAAGTCACGGTTCCGGTGTCTGGACACATCTGGTGGAGCCTTGCAGTACACACCAACTACACGTACCCAAATTGTCATGGTATGTGCTAGGCTACATAATATGATCTTGAGAAAACAGCTGCAGCAGGACCAGCATAGGGCCGGGCCAAACAGCTCCCCACCATTGTCAAGGTCATCACAGGCAGAGCGTGACTCAGAGGAGGAACAACCTGAGCCTGCCCCAGTAGGCAGAAGGAGGCATGCCCAGTATGCCCTGGCCTTGGCAATGAGGCAACGCATAGCACATACACTGGCTCAGTAGGAACACTGGGAATGATACCCCTCTCTGATTCACTCATATAGTAACAGGGATGCCTAACATGGCACAACCTGCTCTCAAACATGTACAGGGAGTGTAGTATGTGCATCTGACAGAGGCAGCCCTGCAGCACCACCTGAGGCATGATTGCCATGTGTTAAGCAATGTAACACCATCTAGTATATGCAAGCATGAAGATCCTGCCTAACATCTCACCCTCACCAAGCATGATGCCACACTATGAAGACAAGAAGATCAAGTACAATAATTGGCTGAAGTAATGCAGTCAGTCAAAGGGGAGCCAATGTGGTACAGGCTGGGAAGATATGCAGGGTTTGACATGATGCACCACCTGCTAGGGGTGGCATGCACCTATCATGCCATGCCGCATGGATACTGGCAAAGGCTGTCAGTACCCACAGCATGCCCTGAATAGGTAAGTCTCAAAACACAAACCCATCCTCATGGGTTCTACAAGGGATAGGAACCTAGATGTAATACTACCCCATGACAGATGTACAAACAGCAAGATGTGTGCAGTGTAAATGCACACAGTAAGGAGAATGTAGATACCAGTCCTGTAATAGAGAACTGGGCAAGGCTCACATCAGCACCCTAACACTACCAGGTCACACCTCATACTGTGCTGTACAGCCGCAAAACATGGAACAAGCTACAAAAGGAGGGTGACTAGCAAGAAATGGCAAGGATAACCACACACCCATGTTGGTACCACAACAAGAAGCAGCATGGAATATCCATGGTCAAATACCAATGGCTAAAACTGCCTCGCAGTATATAGCCTGCTGCAGACCACTGTCCTAATACCAGGAACAGCACCTGACCTATGTCGGAATACATGAATATATCAAGCCCCCCAAACCACATTATATTGCTCGACTGAAAATACCCAGACATACACCGGTAGCATTGTACTAGCACCAACACAGTAGTAGAAAATTACCCAGATTCCATAAACCAAAATGCCCAGGAACAATGTACTACACCCACAAGAGGGGTAAGCATACTGGATGTGATAATCAGCAACATGTGTACTGGATGGCAAGATGAGAAGTGTACCCCTCACTGGTAAGACCAGACCATAGTGTAAGCACACTGGATATACACACCCTGACCCCAGTCCCTGGCCAGAATACCACAGTGAAAAACATGTGTAAAGTATAGGTTGCAGCCCTCAAAACTGATGTTGAATCCACAAAAGGCCCTGTGCAAGTGCAGAATATGGGACACACCACAGAACATGTTATACAGGCATTCCATGAACACAGCCAGGAATGCTTGGAGCATGCAATCACAAATAACAACAACACACAATGCCATACACGCAGGCATCTGGCATGCAGGCCTCCAGCCATTACCAAACCATGCAAGAGAATGAGGAAGATACCACATGATAGAGCAAACATAAAAAGGGAAGTAATCACTGACCAGTAGTATGGCAACAACATATGTCCACACATACGATCCACTAAGTCCAGCCACAACAAGTATAACCTATGAATCCAGAGGCAATGTGACACCAGTACCAAGTACACAGACAACCACAACACCCCCCAATAAATACAAACATATGTGATAGATGCATCCATGTATCCAAAGCAGACATTGAGCTCCAACAACTCAGTACTGTCAACACTAGTCAGGAGGAGAAGGTAACCACATACACCACAAACCCAGTCCCACATAGACCTACCACAACTGTAAACCAAACACATAAACACAGACAAATATTCCTGGAGGCCTTAATTACAAACACACCACACCAACAGACACCTCCAAAGTAGATCACAAGCAACCACAACCTTCAAACATAGCACATGCAACAAATAGTACGCAAAGCTCGTGTGCCAAACAGTCACAGGCCCGAAGGAGAAACAACATGCCTGATACAGTCATAAGAGGTCTCTGTATAGGTGGAAACACAGCTGTCCCACTCACCAGACTGAACAAGGGAAAGGGTAGAGTAAGCTGCTTGTAGGTAGCCACAAAATGCCACTTAACACAAGTACGCAGATCACCCCAAAGCAAGCAGAAATATGATGCACTCAATGTCCATGTTGGTGTGAATTACCTGAGATGTACCTCCCTGGTCAACATCAAATGAGACATGGATGGTCCCTCCGAGTATGTACGCCAGGGCGGGATGACACTGGCTGTGTGCAGCATCCAACCCTCACCAAGAATGATGCCACAGTACAAACACAGAATGCTCATGTTTAACAGCTAGCACAGTTACAGCTGTCAGTCCAAGAGGGTGTAATGTGTGTCTGCATGAGATGTCAAGCATGAGAAGCCATGCTGCTGTTACAGGGGTGGCTGTCAGCTGTTACCCGTGTGCATCTGGATACTGGATAAGGCCTTTGCCGCCTCCATAGAGCCGTATGTAGGCAAGGCCAAAAAGACTACCCACCACCCTAGAAAAAATAAGTGGTAGGAAACATAAGGGTAATGCTGATCAATGTCAGATGTGTAAACTGCAATATGCATGCCCCTGAGGCACTTCCCATTATGGAGAACATTGATGCCTGTCCAGTGACAGAAGCCTGCTGCAGGCCTAGTGACACCACACCAACACTACTAGGTTATACCACACACCATGTGTTATGGCCCCAACACCTGCACCAAGACATCAAAGGAGGGGGAGTATCCATATGCAGCACAGACACCCATATAGCCAGGTAACTGACAATGCACAAAGCAGCGGACACCACCCATGTGCACATAACCGTAGTCAAAACTGCTGTACAGTCTGTAGCATGCGACAGACCACACCCTCACACACAAGAACCCCACCCAGACATCCGAAGACACTGGACAGTATGGATGTCCCACCAAATACCAGACAAGGTACACAAAGTACCACATAGGTGTCAAACCATTATGTATGCAAGGAGTCATCAGGGACCTAGGGACACAGGTCGACATTAATCTGTCATGTGACAGCCACAATGCCAATGTGGCTATGAAGACTGTTGATACTGGACACCGTATCATGAAAGGATTCACACCAACATCAACAGAGGTCACTGTGCTGCTGTACTGTTCCCTTATCAGACACATAATCTAGTACAATGACTCATATGGGATGTACCATACGTGACACCTGCAGCAGTTCGGAAGACCTCATAGTTACCCCACCAACAGGATAAAGGGTGTGAAATATATGTCATATGCTGCCTGGCTGTAGACACCATAGCTGACTGCAGTCACACACTGCCTACACAGAGGCATTGTATGTCTGTTGTACCAGGCCATGTCCAACACAGGAGTAATGGACATGCTACACCACAGGAAATCAAAGCCATTGGAGCTGTGAGAGTCACAGATGTCAACCTTAACACATAATGAAATAAGATGTGCTGGAGGGACAGATACATAACCCATAGGCTCCCCACACCCAGAAACAGGATCCCAATCCATGATAGGCAGAGTCCCTCACTGACACCCCTCAACAGGAATATTGCCAAGCGGATGGATGACCGTACATGTATACTGGGGGTCCCCACTGTGTCATGACCAGACAGAGGCACAGTGAAGAACCTCATAAATGGCCATAATTGAACATAGCAAGGGGTGGCGAAAGACACACACACTCTAGCTAGGCTTACTAATGTCCTAGGGTGTCTAGCCTACTATGAACCCATGAACCTATGAAGATACAACACGTACAGGACACTAAGGATAATCACAAGGCTTACCCAACTGATGGTAGGAACCATGTTGGGCATCCACAGATATGCTCCGAATCACACAGATATTACAAACAACATACCAATCACACACACACATATTGCTAACATACAACGTGTCAGGTGCAGTGCAAACACCCCCCCCCCGAGTGCAAAATACCTATCCCAGCAGATGGTCCCCTGACATTGCAGATGCTGAGGTAACAGCCATTATCTGCAAAGCAGAACACACAGCAGCAAAGGTATGTGATGGTGTCCTGTGCTGAGGCCAACATGGACCCCAAGAGTAATGGAATGCAAAATCACACTACTGGCCAATGTCAGCCTTACCACAGGATATGTACCCAAAGAGCAGTGTACAACAACAGTGGTCCATCACAACAAAGGTGTTGCCTGAATGGATACCCCAAACTACCACCCCAGGATCTTGACAAGCTTGTTCTGCACAGCTATGGAAAGGATCGGTATGTACCGCAGATAGAAGGCTAATGTGGACCTACTGATACTGGACCCTACACACTGTGGCTGTTGGAACTGCAGAACCGGCCCCTAAACATGTCTGACCCATTTGAAGCAGTCATTAAGGCCATTGATGAGGGCTATGTGGTCTATGCGTAGCTGGACCGTGCACATGCTTCTAGACAATACCGTACGTGTTCAGTATGGATATGTTCACCAGCTTAAATATACATGCCTATGTCAGTAGAGGGGTTGCAAAGCAGACCAAGGACAGAACTGACATGGTCAGACATGCCGCATCCATGTCAGACTACAAAGCGGATATGAGTGGTATCCCACAAGGCCTGGTCTTGGCCCCCCCACCCCCGGTCTGTATACATGTCCCATAGGTATAGGCCAACATGGAAGGACTGTGACTGAGCATGTATGCCGAGGAGTACAAACAGCCCACCATATCCGACCTCCAGCTGACACAAGCAACCCACAAAAGGGCCACCTACAAACAGACAACTGTAGCCATAGCCATGTCAGCAAGCTAATCGCAGAACTGTGTATAGACAACCACCATGGATATACAGTAAGTGCCCACAAATTACCACACAGGTGTTAACCCATGAGGCACCTAACATGTAATGTGAGACCTGGGTACAAAAGGTGATAAATATACTGCACTGGACAAACATGTGTCTGTAGTGTTCACAGAAACATGTACCATATACCCACCCAAACATGAAGGCTGGCAGATGTAGATAAGGGGAACTCACTCTTGTTCTGCAGCCATCCTTCATCAGCATCACAACTGACTACAATAGCCCCTGTGGGATATACCACAGCAGACACCTCCAACAACTGTAAAGTCCACAACAGTACCCCACCAGGGGTAGCAAAGAGCCTGAACAGATGCCATGTGTTGCCTGAGTAAACAAACTGCAGCCCCACACACCGCCATCCTTCCCAGCTACAGGAAAGCTGTGCCTGATGTATGAAGCCATGTCCAACCTGGAATGAATGAACATGTTGCACCATGTACAATCTGAATGGCAGTGAGCTATGCACATGAGAGACCTGAACCCCAGCACTGACATACATAGGACAAGCTGTACAGAATGATCCATAACACAGAAGGCACCCCCACACTTCAGTAAACTCCTGGTACAAGGCAGCCAGAGTGCCACATATCGACACCCCTCAAGAGGCATCCTGATGAGTGTGTGGGAGATGGTAGGCTACCCTGGGTATCACTGTTATGTCAGAGGTAGACAGAGGCACAGTATACCAACCATCACATATGTAATGGCAAACTCCAGTTACAATGTGTGTCGAAGGACAAACACACTCTGTGACTACCATCAGAAATGGCCTACGGAACATCACTAGTGTTTGCCAATGTCCACCCATGTTGTGGAATACACTAGCAATGTTGGACGAGCCTGGTGTAGGTAGTCCATATCTGAACATATTGCAACATGGTCATATGTGCACTACTGGCCCCTACACAGTCTGTTGTGCTCACTATGAAGATATCAAGCAGTGATAGGACTAAAGCCCAGGATACTGTCCACTACAGTGAAAGTACCGAACCAGTACACTATACGGTACTACAGTGTTAGGTCATTATGAAAGTATGTTGAGAACTGTCTGCAAAGTATCCCATGCAATTCCTGCAGGCACAGTATAATCCTTGTTGTGGTAGACATGAAGCAGTTGGCCAGTTAGTACACAACATGACACCCAGCACACAATCATAAACGTGCGATAATGACGAAGGTCACACACACCCAAATATGTGTTGGACTTCAGAGTGCAACATATAGAAAGCTCACACTGGGCATGCTCGCACACTTTGATAAATGAGGCATATGTCAGACAACATGCCATGGAAAGGCTGAACTGGGCATGCTCACACACTTAGGCCATATCTCTGTGTAGCAGTTGGCCACACATATCTGGTATTTGTACCTGTCAGTCCAGGAACCAACCACAACACAGCAATCAGCCCAGTGCACACAGTAAATGACCACAGAGACATAAGTGATATAGTGGATCGCCATCATATGCAAACATCTGCCACAGATACACAAGTTGGTCATAGGAACAGGGAATGCTATGGCAATAAAGACGTGCAAACAGTAGAACAGCACAACAAATATTGTGCATCCGACGATTGAACATATGGGTGTAGAGGTCAATACTAGGCTTCTTGCCCCAGGGAATGGCAGCTCAGCCAGAGTGTGCTTGGCATCTGCATCCCCAGGATAGTAGGCTACCGTGCCACTGTAAAGAAGGTCACAGAAGGCAACATGTGAGGCTAGTGAGCTGTGCCTCTCTCAAGCAGGGGCACCATGGAGGTCTCAGGGATTGAATGTGCTAAGCCACAGCCATGTTGTCGGTGTGTGCTGTGAGAGGGTTGCTGAGGATCTCTGACAGTAGGTGTCCGTCAATAACAGACTGAGGGGAGCCCTATCTGCATTCTCTGGACGATTCCACTGTCAACACTGTGTTGTAATGAGTATGCCATGCTGGAACCGTCCACAGATGTCCTCCCTCTGTGGGCTACAGCTCTGTAATGTATTAGGTCACTCTGTCTGTTGAACGGCGCATATACGGCCGGTGTACAGCTGACAGGTGTCTTGTTGTGGAGCAGTCATGGGTATATGCGGGATAGCATGACCAATGCAAACTGTACACATGCTCATAGGATGCAAGTGTCAAGGATTATGCTGAGTGGCCAGTATAGTCCTCCAGCATGGGTCCTCTGAAGTCATCCACCCCAGTCTACACAAGTGTAGAGTCTGCTTGTGCTAAGCACAGTTTGCGTGCAGTGACAACCTTGCCTGGGGGTGGAGATGAGATATGGATGTCCAGGGAAAGGTGGTCATGGTCAGATATCAATAATGGTGGTCTACCCCTGGTGTGGAACAATGAGTACCCACGTTGTAGATTGACAGGTGCAATATGTATTCACCCATGCGGCTGTGGTGTGTGGTTCTGCCATAGCACATGGACCCACAAATTGTAGTGGCAGTAGGGTAAAGTGGTAGAGGCCTGAGTAGTCCTCACACACAATATGCCTGTACCTGATGTTAACAACTGGAATGGTGTATGTGAATACCTGCATATCCTGGCACTGTTCCCAGGGAAGCTAAGTGTGTGTCCTGGATGTTGGTGTGGTGTTCTGGACTGGTTGTGTTGTGTGTTACAGGTCCTGTGGTCCCAAAGCATGGTATAGAACATAACCTGCCAGTGCGATGTGCATATCTGACCCTGACGTAGGTGGCTGCAAATGCATATATATGCTATCCCCCACCTGACAGGTAGTACTACATTTACATACCTCTGTGGAAATAAAGATGTCAGCACCCTATAAATACTACAGGTGCAGAACGGATGCCCAGTAATTCTGATAGTGTGCTCTGTTAATGCGTCTCCCTCAAGTGTCATAATGAAGTTAAGTAGGGGTTCGAAACCTGAAAATAGTGTGTGTGTGTGTGTGTGTGTGTGTGTGGGTGAGTGGGGTTTGTGTGTGTGAAAGGCTGTTAGAGGGAAATGTCCCTTTTGGCAACTGGGAGAACACACTACAGGATGCACACTCCCCTTTCTAAACACAGATGATGTCAGCACCCTATAAGTACAGCAGGAGAAGGAAAGCCTCCCAGTAATGCAAATAGCGCGCTCCGCTAATGCGCCCATTTTGAGTGTCATAACATAATTAGTTAGTGGTTTGAATCCTGGAAGTGGTGTGTGTTTGGATGAGGGGGGTTATTGTGTGTGTGCAAATATGTGTGAGAGAAATGTCCCTTTTGGCAACTGGGAGAACACACTACAGGATGCACACTCCCCCTTTCTAAACACAGATGATGTCAGCACCCTATAAGTACAGCAGGAGAAGGAAAGCCTTCCAATAATGCGAATAGCGCGCTCCACTAATGTGTTTGTCTCGAGTGTCACAACATAGTTAGGTAGTGGTTTGAATCCTGCAAGTGTGTGTGTTTGTTTGGATGAGCGGGGTTACTGTGTGTGTGCAAATATGTGTGAGGGAAATGTCCCTTTTGGCAACTGGGAGAACACACTACAGGATGCACACTCCCCTATCTAAACACAGATGATGTCAGCACCCTATAAGTACAGCAGGAGAAAAGAAGCCTCCCAGTAATGCAAATAGCGCGCTTTGCTAATGCGTCCATCTCGAGTATCATAACATAGTTAGGTAGTGGTTTGAATCCTACAAATGGCAAGTGTGTGTGTTTGGATGAGGAGGATTACTGTGTGTGTGCAAATATGTATGAGGGAAATGTTCCTTTTGGCAACTGGGAGAACACACTACAGGATGCACACTCCCCTTTCTAAACACAGATGATGTCAGCACCCTATAAGTACAGCAGGAGAAAGGAAGCCTCCCAATAATGCGAATAGCGCGCTCCACTAATGCGTTCATCTCAAGTATCATAACATAGTTAGGGAGTGGTTTGAACCCTGCAAATGGCAAGTGCGTCTGTTTGGATGAGGGGGGTCATTGTGTGTGTGCAAATATGTGTGAGGGAAATGTCCCTTTTGGCAACTGGGAGAACACACTACAGGATGCACACTCCCCTTTCTAAACACAGATGATGTCAGCACCCTATAAGTACAGCAGGAGAAGGGAAGCCTCCCAGTAATGCAAATAGCGCGCTCAGCTAATGCGTCTATCTCAAGTGTCATAACATAGTTAGGTAATGGTTTGAATCCTGCAAATGGCAAGTGTGTGGGTTTGGATGAGGTGGGTTACTCTGTGTATGCAAATATGTGTTAAGGAAATCCCGCTTTTGGCAACTGGGAGAACACACTACAGGATGCACACTCCCCTTTCTAAACACAGATGATGTCAGCACCCTATAAGTACAGCAGGAGAAGGGAAGCCTCCCAGTAATACAAATAGCACGCTCTGCTAATGCGTCTATCTCAAGTGTCATAGCATAGTTAAGTAATGGTTTGAATCCTGCAAATGGCAAGTGTGTGGGTTTGGATGAGGGGGGTTACTCTGTGTATGCAAATATGTGTTAAAGAAATCCCCCTTTTGGCAACTGGGAGAACACACTACAGGATGCACACTCCCCTTTCTAAACACAGATGAGGTCAAACACCCTATAAGTACAGCAGGAGAAAGGAAGCCTCCCAGTAATGTGAATAGCACACTCTGCTAATGCGTTGCACCTGAATATCATAATGTTGTTAGGTAGGAGTTTGAAACCTATAAATGGCATGTGTGTGTGTTTGGATGTGGGGAGTTTGTGTGTGTGCATTTCCATATGAAAAACATGTTAGTTTTGGCAATTAGGAGACCACACTACCTGATGCACATTACCCTTTCAAAATACTGATGTTGTCAGCACCCTATAAGTATAGCCAGAGAAGAGGAACTATCTAGTAAACCGAATAGTGCGCTTTGCTAATGTATTTCTCTCACGTGTCATGACTTAGTTAGGTAGGGGAATGAATCCTGCAAGTGTGCATGTGTGTTGGGGTAGTAAGGTGTGTGTAAATGCAAGTGTGAGAGAACAGATCCTTTTGGCAAATACTACAATACACCAGATGCTGCATACTCCCCCAGTAAACACAGGGGATGTCACCACACTATCAGCACAGCCAAACAGGGCTAGTTGGCTAGTAATGCCAATAGTGTGCTCTGCTACTGTGTCTATTACCATTGTCAGAGTACAGATAGGTATGTTTTGGTAACCCACAACTGTCACGTGTGGTTGTGTCACACAGTATGACCTTGTGTGGGTGTTTGTACATAACAATGCATGCCATTGCCTAAACCAGCAATGGCATTGCACACATGATGTATGTGTGTGACACATACACATAAATACCTGTGACCTGCAGTAGTTACCATGTCTGACACATGCTTCATGTGGATAAATGGTATTTGCAATGTATACCAATATGACTGTGTCTTACTGTGCAGGGTCCGCACGTGGTATGTCCCTATACAGTGTGGGTGTCTATGGTGAAAGACCTATAGCAGGGGATACACATCTGGTCTGGGCCATATAGTGTACATGTAGTCGATGTACAGGTGCTGCATGTTCCCACCTGTTGTGGTAGTGGTAACATGTCATTCCACTGCAATTCGGTGACCACATGCTGTGAAATCTTCAACTAGTGTTTTGTAGCTACAGTAATGCTCACACACAATGTTTGGCTGGATGCAGTACGGCCTTATAAACACAGTTCATGAGACTGTCATATTGCCGGTGTTGTTATGGAGGATAGGTGGTCTTCCTGTGTATGTGAGGGTTGTGTGTGCCAGGCTATGAACCAGATGGCAGTCCGACACACTGTCAGCTGCACATGAGTAGGCCCTGATGGTTTGTGCTGTGCCAACAACCTGAAGGTGTGTGTATCTGTGTTACCTTGGGATACCACCCCCCTATCCATGTGTGTAACATGTGTAGGGGACGAGAGGCATGGTATGGGGCATAACCTGTCAGTGATGGGTAACACCTGTGAGCCAATCATGAATCTGGTACTGCACAGAAATTGCAGTTCACCGTGCTGAGGGCAGTGTCTGGTGCATGCATCTTCCGGTGTACACTGCTGTTGTTGTGTAGCAGCACTGTTAGCATCCTAACCTGTGTGAGACCCACAGAGGTCGCTATGTAAACCATGTCCTGCAGCATAAGGCAGTATGTGTGTACCAAGGAGCTTTGCCATTATACATCGGGCCATGGGTGTCACGTGCAAGATGACCCGTGCACATCATTGTGGCTTCCCTAGCATGTAAGCACACGTTGACAGCCAGTGGATACCCTATGAATGACAGTGGAGACTGAGCATAATGTAGACATACAACACCCTTCCCACATATAGTGGTAGAATACCTGGTGAGGGTATGTTGTCAACCAACATCAGGCTCATACTGGCCTGTGCCACATGCTGAGAGATCCATTCTATGTTGCCTATCATGTAGTCCAGGGAGGTATGTCTCAGGCAGCCACACTGGCATGGTCAATGAGTGAGTCATATCTGTCCATGCCTCTGACTGACCTGTATGCATGTGTGCTGTGGTGGACCATAGTGCCCCTGAGTCATATCACTGTGACCTTCACCAGATACGGCCTGTTGAGCGGGACCCCAGTGCAGCACACAAGACAGGTACCTGACACGTCTGTAGCAGGTGTGTTGTGTAGCCCTACAGGCTGTGAGTGTGTGGCACACGGATGTCGTGCCATGTGTGGCATGTGCTCTGTTCCAACGGAACATATGCCTGTGTGCCAGCTGCGGAGGTGTGTGATGCCCAGGCAGGCTGCTAGTCTGAGTCCCCACGTATGCCCCAGTGTGTTCAGCATGCTGTCAGTGTGTGTCAATGTCTGACTGGTATTGTCGTCACTGTAATATATTGCATTGATTTATTTATTTATCCTACATTTGTTGACTGGGATAGCCCGACCGGATGCATGTCCATTTCCAGGGGAGGCCCGTGGAGACAAGCTACGAGGGTAGCAGATACAGCATTACATAATACTAGCATTACATATTACAAACAGATTATTTACAGAGATCACATAAGTAAGCAAGTCAAACATGTTCCACAGGTTAATGTTAGACCTGAGCACAAGCCAAGATTAAATTAAAATCACACAGTAAAGTGGTTCACAGAAGTTACACATTCGAGTTAGCCAGGCTTGATACATTGACATAGCCAGTTAAGTGACAAATGTTGTTTGAGTCTACTGTTAAATTGACCTAAGGTGGACAGTAGGTTAATATCAGCTGGAAGTGAGTTCCAGGATCTACTTACAGGGTTTGCAAAGAGAGAATCACTGGCTGTGTTATTACACTTGCTAGTCTGAAGTAGTACTTTGTTAGAGGATCAAAGCGGTCTAGGATTGTTATAGGGGTTGATAATATTTGAAGTACAGGAGTATTGTCTGGATTATAGAGGATTTTATAGGCCATAATCAGTTGGTTATACTGTATTAGGCTGGGTATTGCAAGCCAACCAAGCTGATTTAGATTGATGCAATGATGTGTCCTAAAAGGCAGCCCAGTGGCAAACCTGGCAATGTGGTTGTAGCAGATTGAGTGTTTGTTAAGGACAGTCTTGTTCATATTCGAGAGTAGAGGGGATGCATACAGAAGGGTTGAAACAAGGTGTGAGTGAGCTATGGCACCTTTAGCTGGAGGGGCTAGGAAGGCTTTAATTCTGTAAAGTGACCCTAGTTTTCTATTGATGGCTTTGATAATCTGGTTAATATGTATGTCACATTTGAGATTATTGTCTATGATGACACCTAATAGTTTCGGAGATGGGTCAGGGGAGATTATTGTGCCATCAGTTGATGTTATGGTAACGGTGAAAGTGGTAGACCTACGTGTTGGTGAAATAACAGCAGTTTAGTTTGATTGGGATTTAGGATCAGACGATGTTCAGAAAGCCAGTTTGTTATTCTATTAAAGGTGGTCTGGGTAGCTGACCATAAGTCTACTGGAGATGTGGCTGAGCAGACCAGAGTAGAGTATTCAGCATATTGGATACAGCTGACTTTTGGGATGACAGTATAACGGTCGTTAATGAAGATGGAGGACAGCAAGGGCCCTAGTATAGAGCCTTGTGGCACTCTGAGGGTGTTAGGTAGAAGGTTAGAGAGTTTGTTCTGCCAGAGGCCGGCCTGCTGTCGATCATGCAGGTAGGATTGAAACCATTGGAAGGCTCCAGTATCTAGACAGTCTTTGCAGGGTGTGGAGTACAAGTTGGTGATCAACCATATCGTATGCCTTTGAAATATCAAAAAAGATGGCTGCGGATATATAATTATTGTTGCAAGTATGGCTTATGGTGTTGGTAAAGGCTAGGAGGCCTGACGTAGTGCTGTGATGAGGACGTAAGCCATGCTGAGTGGCTGCCATAATGCAGGTTTGGATTAGGTGGTGCATGACTTGTCTATAACGAAAGTTTCCATAATCTTTGCAAGTGGAGAGAGTATAGCTATTGGCCTATAATTGGGGACTTCAGTAGAGCTGCCTCCTGTGTGAAGTGGGATTACATATGACATTTTCCAGATGGTGGGAAAGTTAGATTCTAACATTGTTCCTTTGATTACCTTTGAGACGGGGTAAGCAATAACATCCTCTGGTTTTGATAGGTACTCGGCAGGGAGTTGATCAGCAGAAAGTGTAGTGGGTTTCACTGTTATAATCAAGGTACGGAGAAGTGAAGTGGTGACTGGTTGGCAGCTGGACGCAAGTAGTTTTCTAGGGGTGCTACTTTCAGGACCAGGGGAGCTAGGAGGTAGATGGCTAGCTAGGGCCTGAAATGTCTCAGTAAAGAACTGGTCAAAACTATCAGGAACATCTTCAGGGGTATTATCAATAGTAGCAGCAGGGATTGGGGTTGACGTTTGTACTGGACATAGTATATATGACATGCTACCTGACAGGGTATGGCATTACTGGGTTCAGAGAGACCATTCCCCAGATTGGCTGTGTGGTGGCATCCCACACATGTGTTGTACATTCCTGGCCAAGGGTGATGGCTGACTGCATACATGTGGCAGCTGTGACAATGACACATGACTCACATAAACCACAACTGGACCATAGAGGCGATTCACAGGTTACCTTTGCACATGCTACCCTAGTAGTGTGATTGCCATGGTGAGTACCAACACATAGGGCCAATGGGGAACAACATACTGAAGGTGTGTATGTGTGGGTGTACCGCTACTGTTTCATAGCACTGACATATATGACTGCACATGTGGGTAAATGCCAGGTAAGACGTGCGCAATGTGTCACAGGCAACGTACATGCGTACAGGACAGACAGTGACGTTCTGTCATGTGTAAAGTTGACATACGTATCGTACGCTATGCAGATGTCACTAGAAGTCTACAGAAGCACTGTAACTCTGCATTGCAGGTGTAAGCAGTGTTCCAGGGGACCCTAAGTGAACATGCATGCAAACAAAGCTACAGTAAACAGGGCTGGAAGTAGTGCATTATACAACAAAGAAGGGGTAACAATAACAGTAAGTAACAATGCAAATATGTAGGCACTATCAACATGTACCCAGTAATATGCAGTGCAGATGCCCATGGTAGAACTGATATTATGTCATACTTATTTGTGATTTGGATTACATTGGTACTGCACACATATCTACATGTGCGAACATCCACATGGCATAGTCGTTGTGGGCAACTTGACACCATTACTGTACATGTCCACCATTGCATATCACTACTTGCTTTAGCTTTCCCCCTGTGCTACCCATGTATGCGGCTATCTGTTGACAACCTTACCACCGGCATGCAATTATGTGCAGCTGTTATACTTTGGTATGTACTATGGGTGCAGATAACAATTCAGGGCATTCATACAGTTACTGCAGCAGGCATGCTGGGATAAACACACAGCCATAGCAGCACACTGTACTGTTACCAACATGATACTACTAATACACTTCTATGTAGTCACCCTGTGCATCAGCAACATGTTTACCTGTTCCAGCAATGATGTTGGAGATTGCAGGAGGTGGCACAGTGTCATCATATGCACAGGGTGTGGATTAGGTATGCCTGAGTCAGCCACTGATACCACCAATAGACATGTGTGTGTATGTGTGTTGGTGAGGGGCAGCAGTACAGGGTGGGGCAGTGTTGGTGCAGTGTGTGCGTGTATGTGGTTGCCCTAGGTGTTAACATTTCGCATGTGTGTATGCACGCACACAGTTCCACCTCATGGCTGCCATATACAGGGGTTTGTGGACAGCCACAGACTGCACTTGGCAGGCCATACAGATCAGTGTCTGTGTGCACGGACACAGTACCTGTGCCTGGCAGGGGTGCTACGGACCATATCCAGTACAAGGCCAGACTGGGTACTGTCATCAGAAGCAGGAGTGTGTTGACTGGACACAAGTCCCTGTTGGGACTGTCCAGAGCCACGTGCACATGGTCTCCTGGGGCGTTCCGATGACAGCACAGACCCAGCATTGCTGGGGCTGCTGCTGGCACTATGGGGGCGTGCGTGAGCCTGTTGTTGTCCGCGCCGACTGCCAGCTGCTGCTGCTGCCGGCATACGGCCATGTCGACGCCGCAAACGCCCACCATTGCCCTGGCTCATGGACATCTGGTTGTGGAACTGCTGTAATATGTCCCCACAACGTCTGTCTATGACATCGGTGAAGTTACGGATAGCATCCGCAATGTCACGCATACTGTCTGGCATGACTGTGCGACATGCTCTCAGCTCCCTCAGACCCTGTCTGGTGTACCTTTCCATACATGACTGTGCCTACATGACAGTCTGAAACATAGCTGAGGTTAACAGACCTCTTTGGGCATGTCGGCCAGAGGCAGTACGCCTACGGATGCTCCCACGAGAACCCATGGGCAACTGCCTGTGTGGTACCATCAGAGGACCCTGCCCATGGCTGCTGTGTGGGGACGCATGTGCCACAGGGACCACATTACCCTGGTCTATGTCCACTGTATCCTGTCCATCACCTAGAGACAATGGTGACAAAGGATGTACAGGCAGGATGACTGTGCGCAATGATGGGGTTGACAGCTGTGTACTGTCAATTGGCTGACCAATGGCAGACCCTGACACACCGTCCTGTACCATTACACAAGTATCATCATTACCAGTAGCCATGGCATAGGATTCAGGTTCCCTGCTGCAGGTCACCAGAGCAGCCCCAGAACCTGTGGGATGAAGACAGGAAACACAGTTTACAGTCTCCAGACATTGTTACCAGTGATGCACTTATACACACATGCACACATGCACACATGGACACATGCACACAGGCACACATGCACACATGCACACATGCACACAGGCGCACATGCACACATGCAGACATGCACACGTGGACACATGCACACGTGGACACATGTACACATGCACACGTGGACACATGCACACATGGACACATGCACACATGCACACGTGCACACATGGTCACATGCACACATGGGCAGATGCACACATGCACACATGCACACGTGGTCACGTGTACACATGCACACATGCACACATGCACACGTGGACACAGGCACACATGCACAGATGCACACGTGGACACAGGCATGCCTGCACACATGCACACATGCACACATGGGCACAGGCACACCTGCACACATGCACACATGTACACCCCGCAGTATACACACAGAGCACTACTGAGTTACACTACTGTTACTAGCATTATCAGGACTATTATAGGTTATGTTAAACACACTCACCAGCATGGATGGCCTGTCTTGCTGTAACCCTGGAGGGACCTGCGGAAATGATGAGATTAATGTCAGTGGGCACAACTGTGCCATTGATATTGCATATGATACAGTGTACAGAACAGTCAGGTGTACATATGGGATATTACCTGCACGGTCCATGTCATGCTGCTGTGTGGAACCAGCCTCCATCATAATGCAGGTGTACTGCTGTTGGTGTTCCGGGGCTGGAGCCACAACACTTAGGAGTAGCCTCTCCAGTCTGGTGAGGGGGGGATGTGTGGCTACTCCACCTTCTGTGGTGACCTGTTGCCTGTGGATATCTGATGCATGCTGCCGGACACTTCAGATTAAATCACTGCAGTGATGTTGTACCTGCTCATATGTCCTGTTATGCGTGCCAATATCATTTACCCTATGGACAAGGTCTTGCCACAGTGCGGCTCTCTCCTGCTGATTCTGACTGGTGCGGGAAAACAGGATGTCATACTCCCGCACCAGGCTCTGGTGGATCTCCTCATCTTCCACCACAGAGTATGCAGGGTTACGCTGTCGCGCCATCTCCCTGGAAGAAAACACAGACAGGATATCAGCAGACCATGTCAGCAATATATGGCACACATACTATACATGATACTCATGTGTAGTGATATACTACTACTCCTATATGTTGCATGTGTGTGTGTTGTGGTGGATACACAGGTACATGGCCAGATATCAGTGCTCAGCCAACACCTGTGCAACAATACCTGCCACATTCCACACAACATAGTAGCATGCCCCATCGGTCAGCACACACTGACAGGTGCAATGCACAACCTCACTCTGGGGGTTCATCCCAAGGTACTGTATGTGGGACACCGTCCAGTACTGTGATGTGGACAGACGTTACTCGGCCTGGATATACATATCCCATCACTACCACCAGCACAGTAGACTACTTTGATATGTATGTGATTAGACAGTTATTCACTTGCTAGGACTGCGATGGTATCCATGCAGCAAACTGGGCCAGTGGAAGCCATAAGCCACACTGATGACCCCTTTGCAAATGCTTACCATGGACATGCCACGGATTGCATGGAACTTGCACACACATGTCTAACTCAGACCCTATGCACAAAGGTTAGACATCCTGTCCGGTGGACCCCAGACAGAGGCAGATTGTATAACAATAGCAAGAGGCTACTGCAGGACAGAGCACATTCACATTAAGGGAAGGCATCTGTGCTGAGCACTGGTACTATGCTACGGTCCGACATAACAACAGCCACGGCCTACTCTGGGAGGGAAATGGACACAAACACTATGGATGACCACAAGGCCTTCTTCAGTTATGTTACACATATGGACCACATGCCTCATATATGCTCTGTGTTAATCCACACCTACATAACATTCACCAAACACACGGATATTGGCAACAATCTTGCAGACATGTTCGGTGCACATATCCCCCCTCCTTCTCCCCCACCTTTAAAATATTTATCCCAGCTGGATGTAACCTCCCTATCATCTCACATGTCCAGGTGAGGGCCGCCCTCAGCAGAGGAGAACACACAGCATCACTGTGACCTCGTGGTACCCCTGGATGTGTGCTACCGGCACTCCGAGAGGACATACCACCGCATATAACACTGATAGTTTATCTTGGCCATACTACAGGATATGTACCTGGACAGTGGCATACAGCAACAGTGGACCCACACCACTAAGGGGGCACCTCGACTGACCCTGGGAATTACCACGTCATATGCATAATGGGCAAGGTCTGCTAGGCTATGGAATTATGCAGTATGGGATGCATATGCAGTGACATCAGGTACCTGCAGACACTTATTCCCAGCCAGTGTGCCTTTAGGATGGGCTGATCCTGACTTTTGAACCTGGCTGACCTTTCAAAGCAGTCACTACAGCCATTGCTGGGCCAACACAACAGACAAATGCTGCCAGGATCATGGCCTATGGCTGATTGACATGTGATGTATGGTCATCCCCTTTTGGTGGAACTACGTACACACAACATATCACATGGACATACCTATGGATACAGACCTATGACACATTTGGAGGGTTCACAGTATGCACACTATTAACCTGCTACTTTGCATTACCTCTGTTTGTCACAGCTGGTTGCGTTACCACAGCTTCTGCTCGCTGCTGCTACTGACAGTGCTGACAGCTTCGGGTGACAGTGTCAGAGTGTCTGATTTTTTTTTTTTTTGCTCTCTCTCTCTCTCTCACTTCTCGCTCTCCCTCTGTCTGCTTACAGACAATGCAATGAATGTATTGCATGTGGGGAGTGTTAGCACTGGATGCTTTTGTAGGTATCTGCATAGGTCCATGTGATGGCCTCTGCACCAATTGTAAGCCAGCATTTGCTAATTGCATACAGCCAGTTGTGTACTGATTGCAGTTCTCACTGTGATTTCAGGTCAGTGCTATAAAAGGGTATGTGGGATAGGCATTGCCCTTTCAGATTGCGAGGGTGGGGACCATGCTGGTATGCTGTGGACAATGTTCTGTGAGTGTAAAGGTTAGTATCTCTCTCATGCTTCAGGCTGTGTTGTATATTCACAATTCTCCATTCCTCTCTCATGTTCCCTGTAGCAAGTGTGTATGCACATTGACTCCTACAACTATATATAGATATATATTTATATATATATATATATATATATATATATATATATATATATATATATATATATATATATATATATATATATATATATATATATATATATATATGTACATATGCATACATATATCTATGTACTTTAACTGACCTTATTATCTACAAGTTGCCAACTAGCATGGCTGTTTCTGTTCACACACTACTATTATGGAAATCCAGTAGTTTTGACAGTAATTTTAAATGACATGCTTTGTGTACTACACATCCTATATTCCCTTTACATTCATCCCTACTATTACATGTTATATTTATTTTAGCACAATGTTTTTGTATAAGAGTCATGGCTTAGTGGTAGGTCGTACAGACTAGTGTTTCCGGGGTTCGGGACTGACAGTGGGATTTTATTTTTCTTTTGATCTGAGTACAGGACATGTCAATCAAAGTGACTAAGGCACTTTTAAGCAGTTGTAACCGGGTTAGCGCTGGTTTGCGTGGAGCTCACTCATGCGCACTGGCAGTTAGCTCCGCACACACCCACTTACAACCGCTTAACGGTGCTTACTCTGGCGCACACCCACGCTATTTTCTTTGAAAGAAAAGAAAATGGGGAGACAGGAAAGTGGTGAAAAAGGGGTCACAAAGAGGGTAAGACAGTAGGGAAACAAGCTTGGGATGTGCAGGAGGGATGTAGGTAAGGCCCATAGCTGCCCATTTCTTCATCAGCAACAGCTGTGCATATGTATGCAATTTGGTGTGACATTTGAAACCTTCCACCCCTGAGAGAGGTGTCAGGACAACAATAATACTTGTACAGCCAATTGTAATTGATAGGTTCCATGTCCAGCAGATATGTGTGCGGAATGGGCAGCTATGTATGGGGCGTAATTTTTTTGTGGGTACAGAGTGCCCTTTTTTTTTTTTTTTTTTTCAGGTGAGAGTGGTATGTCAGGTGAAGGAAGTCGATACAGCTGGGGAGGTAGGTTGGGTAGGTAAACAGACAAGACAAACAAGACGCATACAGGGGTGGTGTATGACACATGTGGGGGGGTTACACAATTGACGGGGATGGAGGTTTGGATATCCAGAGCCCATGAGCCCACAGATGGCAACAGTGGAACTGATATCCCCACCCATAGGCAGTTGCCACTGTTCCTTCACTGCCCAGGACGGGGCTGTG
Source organism: Protopterus annectens (assembly GCF_019279795.1). Taxonomy (NCBI): domain Eukaryota; kingdom Metazoa; phylum Chordata; order Ceratodontiformes; family Protopteridae; genus Protopterus; species Protopterus annectens. Next base: position 1,232,600,947 of record NC_056733.1, read on the forward strand.
CTGGGGGCTGTATAGGCGGGGCAACAGGCATGCCTGTTAGTTGCACCACCCGTGCCTCGAGCTGGCGTAGGGGCTCAAGAACAGAGTCCCGAATCTCCCTAGGCACCACAGTCCGGACGCTACGGAGGGTGAGTGGTGGTTCTCCACCGGCCACACTTGCAGAGGGGGAGGCGAGCCCCATCCCCTGCAGCGCTTCCACCCGCAGGTGGCACAAGGCCACCGGAGGAGGGTCCAGACTCGGCACTAGTGCCAGGTGCACTCGCCAGCTGAGGTGGGAGAGGTGGGTCTGCTGGAACCCGCCTTCCCTGTCGTCCTATGTTTTGCATTATGTCATGACAGTTTGGGTTAGTGACATATAATACCATTCACAATTAGTTGTAACAGCATGCATTAGTATTCCCATTAACCAAACACCCAGATATTCACACCATTGAACAGCGTGCGTAACACATGCATAATTTGAATGGAAATACACAGTCCAGCAACATGCAGGGTTAATTGATGGCAACAGGCCATCAGGTGCGGATGTATGAACAGGGCAGATGCATCAACAGACATGCAGATATATATGACCCAACAGGACAAACGTCCAGGGTGTTAATTGTGATTGCACATACCATTTTCACGTTGAATGGGTTATATGTGGATATAGGGTGGGGTAAAGAAAGTAATATTAACACCTTCGAATAACAATACATATGCTGTACATTTCTAATAGCTACAGTTATATACACACTACTGTTCTAACTACAGTTTCCTATATGATAACTATTTCAACTTGGTGATAGGACTGTTACTGCAACATCAATATACATTTTAGTGTTCTTCATACACATTCATATCTAGCTTTGTTCAGCTACATCATCTTGCTACATTTGCTTTATATAGCTGTAGACAAGTGTGGATGTTTGGTATAAAAGAATATCATCCTATCTGCATATTTCAGACTGAGAGCAACATATCCAGATTTTGGGATACACATTCCACATGCAGCAACACTTTGAACAGATTTTGCTGTTTGGTTTGGAATCTCACATGCATTTCATTATGTCTTGACTGTAGTATACTTTATTCAGGGGTTATTACTACTGTATTGCTGGATTCATGACACTTTCTCACACTCTCTCACTTGCTTTCATTTTACTATTCAGGATGGTATTTACTTCTAAGCTTTATTGACATGTTTTACCTGTAGTTATTACAATCCTTTCCAGCAGTCTCACTTCTGTCATGTTTCAGTATTTCCACAGGGATATATTTCACACATGTGATTTCATCATCTTCTGCAGCTATACTTCTCAGCCTGCTGCAGGTTGTGTACTATTTTCTTACAGGTAGGGCATTTTTATTTCAGAATATATGTCAGACAGTTTCATTTTTTGGGTTAACTTACAGGCTGAAATGCACTTTTGTAATCAAGCATGACTTGCAGACACTTTCACACTGTTACTTGCAGATTTTATTCCTTACTGACTACACTGCACTCTTTTGCTGACTGTCATACTTTTATATTTCTTTACGGTTACTGGTAGTGGATTACTGACCTGCCTGATGGCGCAACCGCACCAGCCTATCGCCATAGGCTCTGCGGTTCGCAGAATGGACACCTGCAGCTGTAATATAAATGAAGTAATATTGGAATACACATCTCCATAATATCAGCTCGTTTAATTTCTTACATACATAATTAAATGTTACTTACTCAGTAGTGGGGTGTTGGGTGTTTGCCGGGCCTCCTGGATACAAAGGTTCAGTTGGTCCTGCTTGCATCTCTTCAGGTCTGCATGGTGGTGACGGACCTGCTCACCAGTCCTTGGAATCCCTGTGGCACTGGTGAGATCATGAGCCAACTGGTCCCACGCCTCGGCCCTGTATGCTCCCCAGAGGACCTGACCCTGCATGAGTTGGGCCTCATGATTATGGACTAGGAGCCAGACCATGTACCTGGACTCCTCAACACCCCACCTCTGTGCTCGGAAGCAACTACCCTCTCCTACTCCTGTCATTCTGCCTGCAAGTCAGTTCTACAATCATTTATGCTGTGTATTCCCGCCTATGGGGCTTATATAGTCCATTTTTCCCGCACATATCTGTGATTGGCCATTTTGGAATTGTATCAACTTCAGTAAACCTGCATTGTCATGCTGTAGTTTGTATTCATTCCTATATATTAGCTATTATTGGATTTCTAGGTACTCCTGTCATGGCTAAGTGGTTCTGTACCTTGACTATGGTGTATAGTATCCTGGGTTCAAACCTGGCCACTGCTTTTTATTTTTCATGACTGTCTAGACATGCTGAGGGGTGTGTCTGTGTAAAGGCAGTTTTGATACAGCTTGCTCAACGTTGCCCATCAGTTAGCTTGTTTGCGCGGTGAGCAGCTCCGCGCAAATGGGGTACGCTGGTTTAAGCCTCATTTGGCTATCGGCACACATATTACGCTCAGCTCAGTTAGGGGCACATAGATTTAGTGTGTTAGACCACTGCTCAGCTACGGGCACTCATTTTGCACCAGTTAAACCACTGCTCATCTACGGGCACATGCACTCACTCTGTTAAACTGTAGCTCAGCTATGAGCACATTTGGCATTTTTTATTCTTTTGTTACCTCACATGTCTTCAATATAAATGGGCTATTTCATTACATTTTACATAAATTGTGGTTTTATGTGTACATATTTGTCGGGGACTTGTTTCCTGCTTATTTTGCAAAAAAAAAAATTGGTGTTGTGGGGGATCGAACCATGACTGCCTGCTTTTCAGCCAACATCTCTACTGCTACACTATTGCTTCCTGGCTTATTTTGCATATTTAGTTCTTATATGCTTTCCCACTGACTGCTAACTGTAACTGCGCTACGGGCACGCCCGCGCAAACGAGTGCACTCACGGTTAAACATTTTTACAATTTAAAAAAACTATATAAAACATGTTTATTTATATGTTTTCTGTTCATAGTCTGTGGGGGCATGTGTTGTGTTCTGTTTATTCAGATTTCCGTGGACTCTGTCGTGCGTGTTTACTTTGGGTACTTTTCCTCTTCTGGGGGCGTGTCCGCTTACAGGGCTCGGCCTACGGACACGCCCCCTACTGTCTTACACGGACTGTGTTGGCCTTAAGTGTGATTCAGCATGCTCTCATTAATATGCAGAGCATGCTGACATCACTCCGTTTAACTGCAGCCTCCGTGTATGAGTTATAACTCTTACACGGAGGCTTCGTGAATCCTGCCCAGTATTTTCACTAAGCATGCATTTTTCTTATTAATTAAGCTATCCAAGTTATCAGAAGTGTATAAAGTGTTTGTAGGTTTGTGCAGTATCACAGTAAAGTTTTTTTCACAAAATACAGCCATTACAGAACATATTTTGCAAAGTACATTATTTCAAAGAGTTTATTGTGCATTTGAATGTCATTACAAGCTCACAGAACAGTTTGTACATAATTACAAGGGCCATATTTTCAGTATGTTTGTGCATACTTTGTGGACATGGCAGATGGATTTCAAAAAGTCAGTACACTTGTGTTTGACAGTAATATTGCAGAGAACTGGAAAGTGTTTGAGCAAGAGTATGGCATTTTCATACAGGCTTCATTTTCTGATAAAGATGACCATACAAATGTATTTATTCTGCTTAGTTTAGCTGGTTCAGAAGCCATTGAAAGGGAGCATTCATTTGTGTATCCACCTGTTATCTAAGCAGGAGAGGGGGAAAACTGTCATACTGTTATACTGACTGAGTCAAGGGAGGAACCTGAGTGCTTAAAATGTAAATTTAGAGAAATGTGTAACCCCCCAGACAAAGTTACAATGGAACAGCACTTATTTTGCACAAGGAATCAAAAGCCTGGTAACACATTTGCAGCATATACAACTGACTTGAGGAATAAGGCTAAAATGTGCATATTTGGTGATTTATGGGATGAGTTGATCAAAAGCAACCTTGTGTGTGGTATTAAAGATGATGCTGTGAGAAAGATTTTGCTTTGTGACAGTAATTTAACTTTGAATAAGGCCACTGAGATTTGTTAGATATAGGAACTCCCAGAAAAACACACAAATCTGCTTGCAAATAAGAATAGCTCTAGAAGGCACAGGGATAAAGCTCATGTTGACAGTATGCAGCACATGGTTAAAAGAAACAGGCTCAAGCACCAAGCACATGACAGCAGCTGTAGCCCCTGTAGTATCCACTGGTAAACCCCAGAGCTTTCCAGCTAGTTTCAAAGTTTGCATAATCTCAGTTAAGTATAAGAGTGAATCAGCAAATTCAAACCATGGGCCCCAACTTAGTTTCATTGCCAACTATTGTAAATGTAAGTTATGAATTTAAAAGGGAAAAACTTTTAGCTTTTGTTCAGCAATGCTCAAATGCAATAAATGGGATCATTTAAAAAGGTTTTGTAAATCAAAAGGCCCACATTCTTTTATTAAAAGGGAACATTTTACGAAATGAGTTGATCAGTTAGAGAGCTGCAACCCTACTCTCTATGTTGATGGTGTGTCACTGCTCTCTGAAACAGTCAATGCAGTAGATTTAAGGGAACATTTTAAGAAATGAGTTGTCAGAGAGCTGCAACCCTACTCTTTATGTTGATGGTGCGTCAGTGCTCCATGAAACGGTCGGTGCAGTAGATTTAAGGGTAACGAATTAAGTATTTTGTACTGTTAAAATAAATTGAAAACCCATAGAGCTCAAAGTTGACACATGTTCTAAGTGCAATGCTTTGACAGCAGAAACATTTGCTGGAGTGTGTCATGGTGAAAGGCTTGTTTTGACAAGGTAGGTGAAGCTTGTTGCTTATGGTGGTAAAGAAATTCAGACTGAAGGCTCAGTAGTGCTTTCATGTTACTCTGCTGAGAGATTATACAACTAGTCATTCTATGTGGTCAAGAGGCATGTCCAGTCATTATTAGGGCTCAGAGAGAGTTTGATAACAGGACTGCTTTCATTTAAGAAGGAAGTCTACCAAGCTGGCTTAAAAGACCACTACTATAGTTTCACCCAGTACATTTTTTCTATCTGTGTTGATCTTTTGGAAGAAAAATTAGGGAAGCTTCCAGTTGTGTACTCCATGAATTTAGATCAAGATGTCAGCTCAGTTATCAGACCAGTTCAAAAAGTTCCAATAGCTATGCAGGACATAGTCAAAGCCAAGCTAGGTAAAATGGTGTGACAAGGTGTGATTTGTCCAGTTGCAGAACCAATTGAATGGGTATCTTCCATGGTGGTAGCTCATAAGAAAAGCTCAGATTACATGAGAATATATACTGATCCATGAGATTTGAAAAAAACACTAAAAATCCTCAGCATCAATGCACACACTCAAAGAAGTTGCTGCTATGATGCCAAATGCCACTGTTTTTTTTCTTTCTTAGATGCAAAGAGTTCATTTTGGCAAATTAAGCTTGACAAGAAATCCTCTTTACTAACTACTTTCAGTACTCCATTTGACAGGTACAGATGTTTGAGAATGCCTTTTGGGATAAATTCTGCAAGTGAAGTCTTTCAACATGCAATGGAGCAACTTTTTCTGGGTATCCTTGTGCTGTTATAGTAGACAACATACTAGTAGGAGGTAGTGGTGAAGCTGAGCATGACAGCAACCTCAGAAAAGTTCTGAAAAGAGCATGTCAAGTGAATCTTAAGCTCAATCCACAGAAATGCAAATTCAGACTTCAAAGGTTACTTATGTTGGTTATTTATTTACTAATTCTGGCCTACGACCAGACCCTTCAAAACAAACAGCCATTCTTGGGATGCCAGCTCCAGACAATGTTCCAGCCCTACAAAGTTTTCTTGGCATGGTTAACTATCTAGACAAGTCCATTCCAGACTTGAACCAACTATCAGCACTGCTTAGAGATCTTACACAAAAAGATGTATCCTGGTATTGGTTAGAGCAACACCAAAGAGCATTTTCATGTCCTGAAACAGAGAATTGCTAGTCCACCAACTCTCAGATGTTATGATGTTCACAAGCCAGTCACTCTTTCGTTGAAATTTGGTCTTGGTGCTGGCATTCTACAAGAGGGTCAACCTATTGCCTGTGCCTTAAGAACTCTTACCCAAACTGAAATGCAATATAATCAGATCGAGAAAGAGCTTTGGGCAATTGTGTTTGCATGTTCGAAGCTCCATGATTATGTTTATGGTAGACCTATCCAGATTGAAACAGACCACCAACCTCTAGTCACTATCCTGAGAAAGTCTATGCATTCATCTCCAGCCAGATTACAACATATGATGTTGAGATTGCAAAAGTATAATTTCACTCTTGTCTACAAGAAAGGCAAACTTCTTTATCTTGCTGATACATTATCAAGATCACCCAGAAACACCACTGAACAGCATGAGAATGAGAACCTTGATTTTGAAGTCATGGAAGTGAGACTTTTTTTTCCACATATCTTGATGAGTTGAGAGATCACACAGCCATAGATCCAGTTTTACAAAGGCTCAACCACTTTATCAATCAAGGATGGCCGTCAAAGCAATCTAGTTTTCCTCAAGAAGTGCAACCTTATTTTCCATATAGAGATGAGATTTTGTCTGACAATGGTTTCATTATGAAAGGTCCAAAAGTAATTGTACTAAAGTCCTTGCAACAAGAGTGCATTGCTATCTTGTATCATGGTCACCCAAGAACCGACTCTACCAAAAGAAGGGGAGACAGGACTAGTATTTTGTCTTTCTATGTCACAAGACATTGAGAGAGTACTTTTATCATGTTCTGTGTGTTATAGTATTAAGCCACATCAACAGAAAGAACCACTTCAACTGAACCAGATTCCTGAATTACCTTGGTCGACAGTAGCCACCGGCATCTTTGAGTTGAGTAGTCAACATTATTTGGTGTTAGTAGACTCTTACTCCAATTGGCTTGAGATTGATCTACTTCTCGATCTAGCATCCAGTACTGTCATTACTAAGATGAAGAGTCATTTCGCAGTCCATGGTAGTCCACACAAAGTTATTTATGACAATGGCATGCAGTTTACAAGCCAATAGTTCAAAAGATTTGCCAAAGAATAGGACTTTACTCATGTCACGAGTCACTGTCAAATGGTTTGGCAGAATGTGCAGTTCAATGTCCAAAATGATTACTAGAAAAGTCAAAATGAGACCATAGTGATGTTTTCCTGAATCTCTTGAATCTCAGAAATATTCCCTGTGATAAACATCTTGGTTGACCTGCTCAGAGACTTCTGTCGAGACAAACCAGAACCACATTATCAATCAGTAGTCAACTGTTGGTTCCATATGTCAAGAACAACAGGTTAGTGAAAAAACAATCTGTTGAAGAAGTGTGTAACCCCAGAAGTCCTACTATAATAAAACCAGCAAACCGCTCAATCCATTATGAGAAGGAGAAGTGGTAAGGATGCAAACATCCAAAGGTTATGATTGGATTGGAGTCATGAAAAGTATTTTGCCCAGAGCTGAGATTGTATATTGTGGAATCACAAGGAGCAGAGTTTAGTCAGAATCAGAAACATTTGAGACCGGTGTCCGAGCCTATTCCACAGCACATAGCCTGTGAGAAAGACTATTTCAGAGTGAGTTGTCTGGTGTTCCAATTCCAGAGGAAGTTCCAGAGAATATTCCCATTCCTGTGACAAATCCAGAAGTTCCTGATATGAGTTGTTCACTGAAGACTGTCCCTGTTGCTAAATTCAGTCCAGATTGTTATGTTACGAGATCCGGTCATATCTCCAGACCATGTAACAGATACACAGCAACTTGGATATGAACATTGTGTTTGTTTCTAATGTCTATAATAATGCATGTCTAACTCTAATGTTGTTTTTACTAAGGGCATTCTCTTAAGGAATTTTGTAGTAAGCTATTGAGATGTAAGGGTGTATGTATGTAAGGTCTGTCTGTTAACCAGTTTGTTTATATTTTATGATGCTGCTACCCATCCTGATGTGTTTCTTTGTATTAAAACAGCTAAACAAAATACTTTGCCTGCTTGTCATCTATGTTAGAGAGGGATGAGTGACAGTGACCTTTTCAAAAAAGTCCACCACATTGAATAAGCATGAACTTCATTTGACAAATCCAAACTGAGATGGTTCCAGTGTTTTGAGGATCGCTATGTTCTCACTGATTAATTCCAGGATAAATCTTTCCATGGCTTTGCGTATGAGTTTGGTCAAGTCAGAATTATGGGTCTGTAATTAACTGGGTCTTATGCAGGAAAATAAATATTGGTGTTCATCATTCACTTAGTGTAAACATGTATGGAGTCTAAGGTTGAATGGTATTGTTATGAGTGAAGCTAAATTGTGTTTCACCCTATTAAAGACTCATCCTGTAATTCTACCAGGATTCACTGATGTAGCAATTTTTCTTTTGCTAGCACTTTCAGGAATTGGTCTTGTTTTTATTGCTGGTGAAGAGTATTTTTTCATATATTTCAGATAGATGGTGGGGGATAGTAAAAGTTTGAGCTGAATTTATAGGCCAGTAGGTTTGCTATATCTTCAGCTTCAGTGTAGGAAACATTGTTTATAAACAGCTCAGTGCACTGTTACCCTATGCTTCTGCGATTATAAACATAATGCAAAAAGTCCTTGTTAATGTCCTTTGCTTGGGGGCTTATTTTCACCTTGAATTTGGCTTTGGTAGATTTAATTATGTACCTGAGTTGCTAGGTTTAATTTAATGATGATGGCTCTATCATTATGTCTGTTGCTCTTTTTACTTTTAGCTAATAAGCTCTTCATTTTATTGTAACAGTTGTTGATATTACTGTTCCACTGGGGGGTTATGTTTGAGGTATTCTCTTTGCTTGTATCTGCAAGGTACAGCCACAAATATACAGATGTTTACATTCTAGTAGAGTTTAGTGGTATATATTTCCACATATTTCTTAAAGTTATCTGGGTTTAGTGGGTATTTGAAGCTTGCCAATGTATCACCTAAGAGTAGGTAATTTGTCTTTAAGAAATTTTTAAAAGTGCCAGAACTGGAAATAGTCACTGGATTCAAGTTTACTTTAAAGGAGACGGCTTTATGGCCAGACCTAACAAGTGAATAAGATACACAAGGGATGGTGCAAGGTGCCCTCATATTTGTAGAGATGAGATCTAGAATGTTATTCCCCCTAATGGGTACTCTGACTAGTTGTTCCAGGACATCTGTATGGGCAATGTCCAGAAATCTCTGTGCCTCTGTACTACTGGTGGTAGCTTTCCCTAACTATAGCTAAACAGTTTAGATTATCCATGAAAACTGCATATTGTTTAATATTGAATGAGTCTACTGCTGTAGGTAGGCATTGTTTCCTTTTTTGGTCTTAGATGGAGTTCCGCAGTAAAAACAAATATTTGGAAAGCTACCTTTCTGATAGTGATTTGGATATGAAGAAGCTCTAATGCGTCATTATGCTTAATCAACCTTGATGCAAGTCTCATCGGAATGAAGATTGAGACCTCCCTCACACACACACACACACACACACACACACACACACACACACACACACACACACACACACACACACACACACACACACAAAATGTGACTTGTCTAAAAGTTGGAGAGCATTATAGCCATGTATATAAGGAATATTCCCTGTCATTACAAACCATGTTTCAGTCACTGCTCAGACATCTATTTTTTCCAGGTGAGGAGGTCTGGTAGGGAGTGATATTTCTTGCATAGACTTCTAGCATTGATCAGTAACACCTTCATTTTTTCCTTTATTTCATTATAGTGGTAGGTATATCATGTGGACATTGTGAAAAAAAGGCATTGTGGGGATGGATAATATCTTTGCCAATACTCAAAAAGCCTAGACAGGATAGTTGCGAGCCATCCATGTTGAAGCAGCATGGTCTGTCGATCATGTCATCCCAGGCTGACACAACCTGGACCCCTTTTGAATGATAACAAAAACTAAGCCAATTTATTGAAGTCAATTATTTTTTTGGGCATATTATGTCATCATCTTTGGAGAAGGTAGACTGCTGCTCAATACTAGGCTCAAACCTACTGGGATGCATAGTCTGAGATCTCCATCATATCTTTCTTCTTATAATCCAAGGAAGTATGTCTCAAGTCATTGACTCCCACATGCACTATTATAGAATCATAAAGATATTTGTTGTTCAAGAACTTGAGTGCATGTATGATCTGATAGATTCTGGTGCCAGGCAGGCAACTGTCACTCTTTCCCTGCTCAGCCTGGAAAGGATTACATTGGTATATCTTTCAATGGACTCACCTATAACTAGAAAATTTGCTTTAGTGGATGCCTGCCTTACTAGCTGAGACTCTAAGCACTATGTGACGTAGTAGGCATAACAGATGAACAGTGTGTTGCTGAGAGTGTGCTTTGTGTTGGTGTTGCATGTTGGAGATCTTTGAGGTTTAGGCAAATTCATCTTTAGGACTTTAGCATATGAAGGATTATGTGTAATATGAAGATCACAGTGAGGTGCAGTATGGTGTGTGTTGTACTGCTGATGATACTGATGTCTGAGTTGTTTCTGTGTGAGATTTTAGCTTCCAGTTTTATTATATATGTGCAGCTCTCATACACCATGTTGCATTGTTTGAGTAAGATGATCATCATGAAAGTATGAGATAAGGCCTGCATTGTTTTAAGATGCTTATCTCAGTTAGGCTGGCTACAGACATTGTGGGGAAGTACTGGCCTGTAGTTTTGAAAGGAATGATTTAGGGGGCTGAGAGGACTATAACTGCTTTGAGTTGAGTTGGTGATGGGATGCAAGTGTTAGTTTAGGTATATTTATTAATGAGCAGTGAGGATATGCAATTGTGAAACTTTATTGCCTCTCTCTGTGTTCTATGGCATAATGAAATTAAATAAACTTCAGTCCCAGAAAGCAAACATTTTCATCTAATATTTGTTTTTGAACAAATAGAATTATGATAATGTCAACCCCCCCCCCACCCCGAACAGTCCATTTAGCACTAACCTGCAAAAACAGTAAGCATGAAACCACTATTCAGTGTTCTCCTATAAATACAGCAAGCAAGAAACTGCTGTTTACACTTACCTACAAACACAGTAAGCAGAGAACCAGTGTTTGGTGTACTTATACAATTATAGCATACAAGCAATTGCTGCTTAACTTCCACCAACAAATATAGCAAACAAGGAATCATTGTTCCTACCTACAAATACAGCAAGCAAGGAATCATTGTTTAGAGCTCATCTACAAATACAGTAGGCAAGAAGTGTGTTGACAGCCCTAAAAGTGTGTGCATCCTTACGCACAATATCACAATGTCCCTGCATTAAAGAAAATGGGTAGGATGTGTATACCTGATGAAGCCCATGCTTTTTATTCTCAAATACATGCATTCTTACTTCTTAAATTGCTGATTAATTCAGATATCATATGCACACTAGTAATTCAACCTACTCATTGGAAGGTATGACACTCAAGTAACTCAACCTTCTCATTGGAAGGTATGTCACTCAAGTAACTCAACCTTCTCATTGGAAGGTATGTCACTCAAGTAACTCAACCTTCTCATTGGAAGGTATGTCACTCAAGTAACTCAACCTTCTCATTGAAAGGTATGTCACTCAAGTAACTCAACCATCTCATTGGAAGGTATGTCACTCAAGTAACTCAACCTTCTCATTGGAAGGTATGTCACTCAAGTAACTCAACCTTCTCATTGGAAGGTATGTCACTCAAGTAACTCAACCTTCTCATTGGAAGGTATGTCACTCAAGTAACTCAACCTTCTCATTGGAAGGTATGTCACTTATTTTTCTCTCTGTAGCTGCTCACACACATGAATGCACCAATGATTTTGTCAAGCATAAAAAGAACTGAAAAGACTGCCACTCGCTTTTGAATAGTTGATTT